>NC_077231.1:194854333-195154333 GCF_027887165.1 Monodelphis domestica
ATCGATTGTATTCCCATCCCTCCAGATACAGAATTCTGTGATTCAGAGATAACTTTTCAAGGTAAATATGTATTTCTTTTCTAGACAAGTTTAAGGGACAAGGATGCTATTTCCTTGGTTTATAAATTATTTAAGCTTTAATAGCCTAAAATAGCTTTCAGATTTTTGGGACATCCTGAAAAGCATATAAAAATCTATTATTACAGTGGATTACTTCAAATATTTGTTATTCCATTAATGTAGGCACTCCAGTCTTCACGGTTTGCTTTGAAACCAAAATATCATGACTTGATATCCAATCAGATGTGTTGAGCAATATGTATATAGATTTTGAGGTTGGTTGGTCCTTGAATGAAAGACAACAGCTCACAATCAGATCTGTATGGAAAACTTTTTTCATATTTGTAGGACACTTTGTTCCAATCAAATGCCTTTGAGAATATCATCTTCAAACAATGGTGAGATATCTGATTAGGACTTCAGTAGATAATGATGATGATGATAAAGTATGTCTGGATTAGTTTTGCTGTGGTAGTCATAACAAAAATGTCACAAATCATAGTTTTCAATTCTTGATCAGAGCAGAAGAGTTGTCCCTTTAAGAGCCCTTCCTCTTCTAAGCCCCAATTAGGTTTTTAACAACCATAACTTAACTAGAGTTTATAGTTGTAAAACTCAATACATTTATAATAATTGTCAGATTTATATACTTCTTATCCTCTGAAAGATTGCCTGTCTGGAAAAGTAAGCAGGAGACAAAGAGGGAACATTGTCCAAGTTAGCAAAATATGGTAAGACACAGAATCTCTTCTCAGAGAAGAGAAATATTAAGTTATTATTATTTGTTATGAATATCATAGAATCTGTTAAACTTCTCAACATCTTACCAGCTGGCAATTCAGCAGGAAAAATGATGAAATATTCCCAATGATACCTTTTTAAAAATTAAAATACATTAGGAGTTTATCACTCCTGTTCAACCAATAAGGTTGGATTTTTTGGGGATCTGGTTGTGGCAAAATAATAGATAGAATGGGTGAAACATGAGTTATTGAAGATTGCTTGTTGATCCTTGCTTTCTGTAATCTCTATCTTTATGAGTAGAGGTTAAACTTCTTTAAATTAAGTGATTAGTTTAGTATTCCACATAGTATGAGCAGTATAATACAGAAAACAATGGATTTAAAATGAAAGAGTCAAAGTTCAGATACCCCCCTTTTTTCCCCCTTCTGTCAGGGGAGACTAGTTCTCTTCATCTGGAAGTGCAACAGTTACTCCTGGGCCCAATCCTATTAACTACTGGCAAAAGAGTTTTGATCTGTTTTTCTGACTTGAGATGGTTTGCCTCTCCTTAGGTAGAGATATGGGCACCTGATCTCAATGGCTCACTTTTTTGGTGCTTAATTTAGTAAAGATATCTGATTGTTTTTAGCTTACTGCAACTCAGACCTATTGGGTTCAAGCATTCCACTAGCCACATTCTGGTAGTGAAGGATTACAAGTGTGTTTAGTCACTCCTGGCTCAAATATAAATGTGTTTCTTATTTCTTTGGTAACTTTGATCATTTCACTTTCCTTCTCTGGACCACTATTTTTATCCCTAAAATTAGAGTACTGGTTTAGATGATATCTAGGTCCCCTTCCATGCCCACCAGGATTCTGTTACCCTATAACAGTAATGAACAATCTTTAAGAGATGGAGTGACAGGCTCTACCCCCACCACTCCCTCCAGACCAAGTACCTTGCCCATGCCCCCCCCAGAGACCACATTCTGTGCCCCCACCTACTGAGTTCCAGGTGTACACTACTTCCCCCACTTAGTCCAGGAATGGAGGAAGGAAGACTGCTGGGCAGAGGTGCAGGTGATGTAGTTAGACTTGGGGAGAAGGAGAGGCAAGGGGTACAAGCAATCTATTCTGCTCCTTTCTAATTATGTGAGCTATTATCCACTCAAACCTAGCTTCTCTCCAAAGTGGAAAATGAAAAGACTTTGAAAATCTAAAAGTATACCCTCTTTAGCCACTCTTCAAGGAACTAGAAGCAATTTTACATGCAACACTTTATTGAGAGGAAGAGAGAAAAAGGTGGCCAGAAAAAAATTTAAAAAGCCCCAGCTTACAGGAAAACCCCCTATTTATAGGAAAATACAACCCTCAGGTCACATGACAGCATCCTGGTGCTTTCACTCCATCATGGTCCAGCCTTCCTGAAGTGGGTATCCTCCAAATTAACCTTTTTAGCAGATGGTCAAGGGTTGAAGTCAGGTTTTAATCTGTATTCAAGGCTGATTAAGAGATAATTATCTTCCAGTGCTTCTAGCCCACTTTTCTCCTTTAGGCAAGCACTCCTTTGAATGAAAATTGAACAGTCTGGGTGAGTGGATGAGGAATGCAAATTAAAGCAACCCAAGTTTGCTTGTGAAAGAAACTGGGGAGCTGAAAACTCTATTAGTCTAGTCTCAGGTTCATAAAACTTACTCCTAAATCACTAGACTACAATTTTGAACATTTTTACAGTTAGAACTCAAAAGACACATCCCCAAATCCCCAAAATACTTTATACAGTAAAGACACTGGTTGCTTCTGATAGTAAAGACATAATTTTTTTCTGTCTTATTCAGGCCAAAGGTAATTAAGAGTCCACTCTATGCTAAATGGGGTGAGTCAATCTTGGATGCTACCTTGAAGAGACTTGCTTACTAACTTCTACTGGGGAGAGAGAGGTTTTCTAATTAGGAACTCTAGTGAACACTGTGCTGTAGGGATAGGTGCACTGGGTCCTTGGCATGTGTGCCCACAGAGAGGTCTATGTGTGCCATCCCTGGCATGCATGACATAGGTTCACCCTATAACATTTATTCTGATATAAAATTGAGGAAGAATTTTATGAATCTATTCTAAGACAAAGTATCTCAAATCCCGTAAACAAAATAAATGTTAGATCAAAATTTTGTTGAGGTTTGAGTTCTAAAAAAATATGGGACATATTAGAATTCATTATGTCTAGGGCTCTACTGCCATGTGGGAGTAGATAGGTCAAGGTTGTTACACATCCCCCTCTCTGTTTTCTTGTAGCCTCTGGGCTTTAATGCTATATGAGAATTAATAGGTTTCCTGCATTCTCAACCTATACGGAGTGTCTCTGGCTGGGTTTGTTCCTGTTCTACAGCTTTGTTCCCTCAGTCAGTCAGTCAGAGTTGCTCCAAGATCTGCCAGTTCTCACAAATGCTATGCTGCCTGGATTGCTCTCTCCTCTTACTCTAGTGAGAAGTGTTCCTCCAGCATTCCTATATTTTGAGGTGATTTATTTTCTTTGTGTGTGTGTGTGTGTGTGTGTTTGTGCGATCAGGGGAGGAGAGTGTCCTTTACTCCTCCATCTTAGCTCCTAGCACCCAAATTCTCCATCATTGTATACTTAATTCTTTCTAAATCTGTTCCTCCACATCTGTGAATTAGATTATGGAACATAGAGAAGTTAACGGTATTGATTAACTGTCATGACTACATTTTATCAATAGATGAACTTATTTTAGATGTAAAGACAAGTACATTTCTCTTGGGAAATCAGACCATTTTGATAGTCATAGTAGTGACTAGACTCTGATGAGGCCAAGTGAATGGCTTTCACTTAAGTTGGATTATTATTATTACTATATTACTTTTCCCTTAATGATTCTTTTCATGTTTCATGTAAGAAAACTATGAATCTATAAAACAAAACTTAAAGGAAGATGATCCACTCCCAAACCCTGGTTGTTAAAAGTTTAGTTGGCATTATAGCAATTCTTTCCATTTTTTAGTCATTAAATGCTTTCCTTTTTACAACAAAATCTTAATTTTCAACCTTTATCTCCAGGTTCTCTCACCAAAGCTAGAGAAAATGGTCCAGGCCAAAGAAACTTCAAGATGAGCCCTTCTGGTCAGATCTTGATTTACTTTCTCTCAGCAGGTTTGGATTTTGCATCTACATGCAATAATGTCATGCTCACTTTCTGGTTTTATCTAGATTTATGGCACAGCAGGAAGAATGTTCAGAAAAACTGTTTCAATTATTTTTTTCTTTTTTAATCATTTGAAAAGAACATTTTTTTCATAGTATAGAAAAGCTTAGGAAAAAAGATATTTTGTATCCATAGAAGGAAAGAAACTAAAATTGGTTGAAGGTACCTTTTGACAGTTACATTTACAAATATTTCTTGACTACCTGAGCTACCACAGTGAGGTACAATGCTAGGGTGCAATGAAGAGGCATTCATAAAGAAAATAATCCCTGGCCTCTGGGATTTTACAGTCTATTATGAAGATGAAATCTTTACACAAAGAGCCATTATATGAAGCAGTGGGTGCCAAAGGAGACATGCAAAATCCTTTGAAAGTTTAGAAGGAAAACCATTTCTTGCAGATGAGATGAGGGGAGGACAGGAGAGAATTAATTAGTAGGGTTTTTGGAAGGAGAGATCACTTGAGCTAGATCCTGAAGGATGTATTGGATTTCCACAAGTGGAGAAGAGAAGAAGGTCATGTTAGGTAGAAGAAATATTGTTAGCAGTAGCAATGTCATAGGAAAGTATATAGTCTTTGTGAATAATTCAGCTCAGCTTATCCATGGTGTATTTTTATCCTTAGCATTCATTCTCTCAGTGCTAATGCTAAGACAATTACAACAATTTCATTTTATCCCCCCAACAACCATGCTGTTATCATTTTAGAAACGAGAAAGGCAGGGAGAGGTGAAGTGATTTGTCCAGGATCACATATCACAAAAAGTCTGAGGTCAAATTTGAACTCAAGTCTTCCTGACCCCAAGGCCAAGGCTTTTTCCACTATGCCATTTAGCTACTTCTATAATGTGTATGTGTAGAGAAACAATGAAAATGATTTAATGAAGCAGGTTGTATCCATATTACATTGATACATTAGGGAATGCTGAACTACATAAAATGAGACTATCTCTTTTGAATTTCTTAACATTTCATATATCTTCTATGATATCATCGTTGTTGGTGAATATGTTATTCTTACTTCAAGAATTTTTAATTTCTTTGTTTTATGAGTATTCCCTCCATAAATGCAGATCATAACTCCCTACCTTCACAGCCTTTGAATGTTTTTATCCTAGCATCATAGACTTAGAGTTGGAAGGGAATTTAGAGGCCACCATGTCCAACCATCTCATCTTACAGATGAAGAAACTGAGGCAAACAATACTAAGTAACTTGCCTAAAGTGACATATAGTAACTATATGAGACAGGATTTGAATTCGGATCTTTCTGATTTATAGTTCAGTGTCCTATCCATTATGGTCTGATGTATCTCAAACATAAAAGCATTTAGATCAATTAGAATCCAGACCAGCAGGTAAGCATAGGATAGTATATCAACTCCAGGAAGCTCAAAAACTTTCTTCAGAGTATACATTTCTTGAGATTATTTGTCATGGGTCACTGTGGAACTGACTTGATTCTAATTTGCTAAGGTTCTATTAGTAGAATCTGACTAGCTTCTTTGTAAATTGAGGAGTTCTTGTCAACTTATTAGGTTCTTTTCTGAAAAGGTTTCCTAAGAATCTTGATGGAGTGCTAGGCCAACAGAACTGTGACAACACTAAAAGGCTGGGAGTAAGTCAATCTCTTACAGAAATCAGACTGTGATTGCATCAGAAAATTCCAGAGTTAGAAGGGACCTAGAGAAAGAGTTTGGTTAGATCTTCTGTCTCAGATTATGTTGTAAGGGGAGGAATAACAAGCAGAGTAGTAAACTTGGAGTCAAGAGCTTTGTTTTCAAATCTCTGATTTGCTATTTACTACTTGTATGATAATAAGCAAATATCTCTGTGCCTCTTTTCTAAACTATACAGTGAAAGAGCTGGACTAAATGATCTGCCTTTCAAGTCAAGAATTCTTTAAATTTCAGTTATCATTCAAGGCAAATAATTATTTCTTTTCTTGAAGAACTTGAAGGACAAAGATACCACTCTCTCCCTTAATAAAATATTCAACTAATCAATTAAAGTCTCTCAGATAATCTTTCAATGACTGAGTTAATTATGTTGGATAGTTGGTTTTCAGTCATGCCTAACTTTTTATAACCCCATTTGGGGTTCTCTTTTTTTTTTTGTTTTGTTTTTTTTTTAAATATATTTTATTTGGTCATTTCCAAGCATTATTCGTTAAAGATCATTTTCTTTTCCTCCCCCCCATCCCCCATAGCCGACGCGTAAGTCCACTGGGCATTAAATGTTTTCTTGATTTGAACCCATTGCTTTGTTGATAGTATTTGCACTAGAGTGTTCATTTAGAGTCTGTCCTCTGTCATGTCCCCTCAACCTCTGTATTCAGGCAGTTCCTTTTTCTCGGTGTTTCCACTCCCATAGTTTATCCTTTGTTTATGAATGGTGTTTTTTTCTCCTGGATCCCTGCAAGTTGTTCAGGGACATTACACCACCACTAATGGAGAAGTCCATCACCTTCGATCGTACCACAATGTATTAGTCTCTGTGTACAATGTTCTCATTTGGGGTTTTCTTAACAAAAATATTGCAGTGGTTCACCAGCCCATTTTACAGTTGAGGAACTGAGGCAAACAGTGTTAAGTGATGGGTCCCATAGCTAGTGGGAGCCAATTTGAGGCCAGATTTGAATTTAGGAACATGAGTCTCCCTGACTCCATACCCAGCACTGTGCTACCTGGCTGCCCAACATGAGTTAATTATAAATGATTGGGTAAAAATTCTTTAGGAATAGCAAAGCATGGCACAGTAGAGTGTAGTTCTGGAGTCAAAGGGCTTGGGTTCAAATAACATCTTGGATACTTCCTGGATGACTTTAGGCAAGTCTCATAACCCAGACCTCTTGGTCTTAGTTTTATCATCTATAAAATAAGGGGCTTAGCTTATTGACCAGAGGAAAGGGTATTAATGTTGCTTGTTACTGTCTTTAAATTGTTACTAATCAATCAACATAAATTTATTAAGCATGTACTATGTTCTTGATGTAGTAGTAGGTGCTGAGGATACAAAGAAAAAACAGAAATAGTGCCTGTTCTCAAGGAGCTTGTCTTCTACTGAAGGAGACAGTACAAACTACATAGAGAGAGATTTTGTCTTCATGTTTAAGCTCTCAAAGCTTAAAATTGTTCTAATTTTGGGGGGCTTTCTTGAATAAGTATATTTAAGATACATACAAAAGAAATACAAAATAACAGAGAAGGGAAGGAGGCATTCGTAATGAGGGGAATTGGGAAAGGCTTCATTTAGAAGACGACATAAACTGAGTTTTGAAGGAAACAGGGGATCCTAAGAGGCAAAAATAAGGAGAGAGTGCATTTAAGAAATGCAAAACAGCCAGTGAAGACACAATGTTGGGAAATAGGGTTTGAATAAAAAAAAGGCCATTTTGGCTGAGATTATGGGCAGTACTCAATAGGTTGGTTTGGACCAGGTTGAGAAGTGCTTTTAAATGCCAAACAAATGAGCCTATATTTGAACCTAGAGGAAATATATCATCAGAGAATATTGATTAGGGGAGATTCCCAGAGTGGGGATCCAGGAAAAAATTTTATGAGAACATGAAATTTCTTACATGTATCCATCAATAGAAAATGGCTAATTCCATTGTTATTCCATATGCACAATTAACAACCATGTGCAAGATACTGAGACTGGGCATTTTTCCTATCCCTTATAGGAGCAGACTTATAGAACAAATTCTACAGTCTTTTAAACACTGTACCATTATTTTGGATCGTTCTCACTAGGTGAGACCTTGAGGTATGGTAGTTTAGGTATACTTAAATCTTTTCATCCTATTTAGAAAAAAGATGGCCTCTATTAACCTAGCAAAATATATTTTAATATATTTAAAATATTGTTTTACAAAGTAAAGATATAATAGCACATTTAAAAAATACAAATATATACATTTTAAGTGCCTGCTTGAATTAACCTCAACCATTATTTACTATTTAAAATAATTCTATTATTCTTTCTTAGCCTAAGGAAGAAAATAATTTTCACTGCTATAATTTCTTCCCTAGGATCACAAGAGCTTTAGATGATTCTCATTTTAATGAAGTTACTTGCATTACTTCTGAATAACTCAGTATACAGGCTTCCCAGGTTCTTCTGATCACCTCTCCCATTGCCATTGTATCTATCAACAATCCTTAACTTCAGATTTTCTTTGATGATCTTAGCTTGTTTTATGTATGTGCTTCCATTCACAAGTTCTCTTGTGCATACTTTTCCTTCTTCTAAGAACCTAACTCAGGTGTCCAATTTGTCTGTCTTATGGCTCAATAGAAGAGCACCCCAACCCTTGTCCAACTCACAAAAGTAGAGATGTGTACATTATATTGATGCCTTGTTATGGTCTTGCTTCAATAAATAAATGATTATTTGTAAAATTATTTCTTATTCTTCCCTCCAACTCACTCACAAACCCTCTTTATCAGTGGTTCATTTACACTGAATTGTTTTGCTTTGTGATTTACATAGTTCTGTTTTTAAAAATTGTCTTGACAACGTTAACCTCTTCTGAAATTTTCAAGCACATTGGCATAGCAAGAAATCAACTCTTTTAAAACATAGTTATGCAGGATTTTTCTCACACCAACATACAGAATTGGTCAGGGCTATTTTTTATTAGAGAAACTTTCTAATCAGTCATGTATTTGAGTTATGGCCACTAAATCTTGTATTGATATGAAATCATAATTCATCATCTACTTTGATGATATATTTCTCTGTGATAATCAAAAGTGACCTTTATCAGATTTATGACTATTGGAAGTCAAGCATATTTAAAAAAAATCTCTTTCATGGACTATGATACACAACTTTTCACCATATTCACGAAGGAATGTCACGTGGAAGAGGGATTAGATTGACTGTTCCATTTGGCCATAGGGGACAGAACTTTAAAGCAATGGGTAGAAAATGTAAGAGGGAAATTAATGACTAATGTACAGAAAAAAACATTATAATTAGAATTATGACAAACTGAAATGGGTTGCCTTGGGATGTTGTGGGTTCCTACTTGAAGATCTTTAACAAAATGCAGGATGTTTCAGAATATTCTTACTCAGGTACAGGTTGAACTACGTAGCCTTGGAATTCTGACCAAATTGAGAGAGAACAATTTTATAAAAAGAAATAGATCCAAGGCAGAGAATGAGGAATTCAGATTAATTTTAGAAAAAATAACAAAAACAGTTGAACAGTGGAAAAGCCAATGATGGAGGTGGTAATAAAATTTACTTTCCTGGAAGCTTTTAAAGACAGTCTAGAAATTTTTCAACATGATCCTGCCTAGCGGTAATACATGTCTCCTCTAACTGTAACACTTTTTATGATTCCCATGCACCAGGGCTTTTCACCTGCAATACTAGTAAGCTTTATATGACATGGTTTTACTCAAGAACTTTATAAACAATCAATCAATAGACATTTTGAAAGTACCTACTATGTGCTAGCCACAGTGCTAGGTGCTAGGGATATAAATCATGTAGGAGATGTTGTATATCTTTTTATTTTATCTTTTTTATCTATTGCAGATTTACCTTCCTTGAACTACTGTAGATTTTAACAGCCTTATCTGGTTGTACAACCTGCTGTTTGGAAATTTTTGTACCACAGAAACAGTACATTGGATTACTGAATGTTCCTCTCAGAGTTCTTTTGTAAGAATTCCACTACCAAGTCCCAGAATAGTTATAAAGAAAAAGAGGATTTCTTAAGTTCATTCACTGTCCTCTGAAACACAGTATCCAAATGTTTTACTCACTAATTCATTATTAAAGCTCATAAGTCACAAGTCTTCCATTCATCACTCCCAGAAAATTCTAGTCTCAAATCTTTGTTCTATGGTTAACATAATATTTCTCTATATATTTCTTTGGCCATACTATAGTCAATCATCTTACAGGATTTCAAACTCTCAATTCATTGCTAACATTGAAAATTTATTTATTTACTCATTTACTTATTTATTGGAAATTCATTTATTCATTCACTCTTTTAAAAAATTTATTCCTTCAATTAGTATCTTTTGTGCTCTTTATCCAGCCATATAATAGTGGATGGAAAGGGGAAGTAGTAAAGAGAGGGCACCAACATTATTAGATAATCTTTTGAAACAAATGTGAATATTTGGCTTAGAGAAATTTTAAGATGTAACAAAAATTATTTTTCAAAATCTGAAGAACTAGTTTTGTAGAAGAGTAATTAGATATGTTTTGCTTGACCCTGAGTGGCAGAATCAAGAGCAATGCCTGTAGACTTAAGATAAAAATATGTTTGCATTGATATAAGGAAATAACTTATAATTATGATTGCTTTAAAGAAGAATGGGCAGTCTGAGGAATGAGTTTCACATCAAAAGAGGCCCACTTAGGCATATTGGATTAAATATAAATATAAAAATAAACTCTGGGCCCCTTCTGATTTGGAAATACTATGTTTCCATAAAATTCTAGCTCATGCCTTGTGAGGTTTCTCTTCAGCCACAGTTTCAACCTAGAATGATCTCTCCTCACTTTGTATCCATGATTTTGCACTGTTTGTAATATCTTGTATTGCCACTCAGGTTCTCTGTGTATCTTCTTTCTATATTTGTATACTCTTTGCGGGTGGGGAGTTTGTATCTTGCTATTTTTTATTTCACATAACACCTCTCATAATATTAGTCATAAAGTTCAGTAGATACTTATTGAAGGAAGAGAAGAACAAGTTAGTGAATGGATATGATACAGTCTGGTCAGATTAATTAGGCAGTTCTAATTGTTTGGATTATTATTTGGGCCTATTTTGAGTAACACATGTAGTGACTGACTACAATATGACCAGAGAAACTTGTAGAGATTGATATATCAGCAATGGAAAGAAGGCTTGAGAGTAGAATACTCTGAGTGATGGATGAGAGACTTGATTTATTGAATTTTAATAATTAAATAGTAAATGAGAGGTTTGGAAAGATCTTATTTTAAGAAAGTCCAATTTATTTCAATATAAAGCTTCTTGTTTTCTTTTTCTGTTTTTTTATAGTTAAGTTTACTTTGAAACGTATTAACATCCCATAATAATACATTGCTTTAGTAGCATCTTAAATCTATAATGCAGTCTTTTAGAATACAGGGCTTTTGTTTTCTATTTCATTAGTTCTTGCTTATTAAGATCCCTTTTGAAATACCCAGTGAGATTGCCAGGTTTGGTAAGAGTTATTGAGTTTATGGATTAGTGAACTGAGAGTTAGTGAGGCTGCCCTGTTATATTGTTCTTCCTGAATACTTAACACCCCATTAAACTGATAGTTTTCTCCATTTGCCTCTTGAGGCCTCCAGCACTTTCCATTTTTTCAGGTTCAGGATTGATAAAAAACTTGTTTATTTAACTCCTCTCTTCATCTGTCCTAATGTGTGCTTCCTATGGTAATCCTGACAGCCCCAATAGCTTCTCTGTACTCAATGTATTTCTCTGTTTTCATGGAAAGAACTGCTTAATCATTTATATGACTATAATAGAGGCAGGTGCAATTTAATGCACACAGTCCAAAATCTCAAAAAAAAAATCCCAGATCCCACTCTTTAGTACAATTTTTCAACAGAAATTTCTATCCAGTTTCTGCTTACTCCTCTGTCTTCCACCTTTGCTCCTATTACCAACATGTAGTCTTGATTATGTGATTCATGATATTTCCTAGTTTAAAGGAAGGTCAAGAATATTCTCGGGTTGTTCATTCTACTTGATGCTTATAAATCCCTTCCCAGAATAGTGACAAAAGTGATGGCTCTATATAGTATGATGAGCCATTGTGTGACCATCATTTAGTAATTTTCTTTAAGGAAGGAGTTTATATAAATGAATTTTTCAGACTTATTTAGGAATCAATATATTTTCAAGCCCCTTTACAATTTAAAAAAAGTGAATATCTTATCTTGCTTTCCTAAATAAATTATCCAACCCTTCCCCTACCCCCAGTATTTTTGACTAACTTCCTGTCATCATTGCAGATATCAGTTGTTTCACACTATACAACAAAGGGATTACCTCAGGGATTATTGAGGCACCTTCTTTTTCTTTTTTTAACCCTTACCTTCCACCTTAGAATTAATACTGTGTATTAATTAATTAAGAGTGGTAAGGGCTAGGCAATGGGGATTAAGTGACTTGTCCAGAGTCACACAACTGGGAAGTGTCTGAGGCCAGATTTGAACCCAGGACCTCTCATCTCTAGACCTGGCTCTCAATCCACTAAGTCACCTAGCTGCCTGCTGAGGTACCTTCTTATGGGATGCCTTTTTTTCTTTTTTAAACCCTTATCTTCTGTCTAGGAGTGGATAAGAGCAATCAGTTCCAATACAGAAGAACAATAAGGGCTAGGCAATTGAGGCTAAGTGACTTGCCCAGAGTCACGCAAGTAGGAAATGTTTGAGGCCAGATTTACACTCAGGACCTCCTGTCTCCAGGCCTGGCTCTCTATCCATTTAGTCACTAACAAACCCCTGCTGAATTCATATTGACTAATTACTTGCTTTTGTGTCTTCTACTTCTCAATGAGTCTGTCACTTGTCATTTCTTGCTATGGTAGTGTTTAGTTGTTCTTGTCCCCATATTACTTTCTAAATTGCTACAGCCAAGAAAATAAGATAACCAAGTTTACCTGAATTAAACCTAAAGTAAGAGTAAATAGGTCTAGATTAAAGTTCCAAAGCACTTTTTATTTACTTATTTTTTTCATTACATATAAACATGTATACTCAAGTCAAGGTACTTTCTTATAAGACACAAAAGCAATCAGACAATAATCATTTATTATATGTCTACAATATGCCCAATAATATGTTAGCATAGACAAAAGTGAAATACTTCCTGTCATCAAGAAACTTCCATGATATCTAACATGAATGTTAGTACATTTTGTGGAATATTATAACCTTGATAGTATAGATGGCTTTATTGTTGTCATTGTATCCCATCATCTGGAATAGTGCCCTGAATAGAGTTGGTACTAAAACCGGATTATTAACACCTAAGAAGTTGGTAGTTAAAAATAACTTTTTTATCATTGTCCAATCAGTTTTTGTATCCCAGAAACACTCAAAAATGAAACCTCCTTGCAAAATTCAAAGTGGTCCTCATTAATCAGAAAGCACAAGGGAGGTTCAGTCCTTTATATCCACTAATTTGACCAGCACAAAGTCAAGATAGCTTTTCTTTATTTATTTTTTCAGTTCCAGATAGATACAATTTGGTGACAATTGTTTTCTGACATTTTGTGATTCAGATTTTCTCTTTCCCTCTCCAACCCCTCTCCCCAAGACAGTAAATGTCTGATATAGGTTATAGCAGTACTTTCCTGTGATATATATTTCCATATTGCTCATGTCATGATAGAAGATACATAGCACACATATAATAAAAAAAAAACTCAAGAAGGAAACAAAGTGGAAGATTGCATGCTTTGATATGCACTCAGATTCTGTATTGGAGGCTCAATTACTAGGGTATTTAAGGTAAAGAGAAAAGCTGGAACAATGACTCTAAGAAATAAGGTCAAGGAGAGAGACTGAATTCTCAATTGTCCTCCCCCCACCCACTTTCTGCTTCCTTCTGTTGATCCTGATGGCTACTCAGAGATGGTACGTTATAGCAGCTTTCAACAGACTAATTTCACTTCAAAATACTGGAAAAGGATTTATTTTAAAGGAAGAAAGAGTAGGGAGTGGAGAATAAGGGTAGAGGGAATTTTGGGTTTCCCCAGTCTATTATAAATTAAATATCTAGAAAGTAGAGTTCATTTGTCTCTTAAGGGAATATTGTTAATAATTTGAAAAGATCTTCAGAGCTAAGCCTAAGTCTTCAAGTTGAAACCAATAGCCAGAAACTACAGAGTAAGTCTCTATGTCAGCTTTCTTCCTCAGAGTCTCAAGGAAGAAGTGAATAAATCAG
Organism: Monodelphis domestica; assembly: GCF_027887165.1. NCBI lineage: Eukaryota > Metazoa > Chordata > Mammalia > Didelphimorphia > Didelphidae > Monodelphis > Monodelphis domestica. Next base: position 194,868,280 of record NC_077231.1, read on the forward strand.
TTTGTGTGCCAGCTTATTCAAACTGCCTTCTCCCTGGCCACATTCTTCTCTGGAATTTTTCTGATTGACAGATCTTCAAAGTTCCATGGCTTGCACTAGCTTGCAAGTCTTTCTGTAGCAGTAATCAGTTTTTCACAATTCCAAGAGTTCTTCCTTTGGTGGTGGATAGCATTTTCATCCAAGATAGTTTTTCAAGGACTGAATCCAGAACTCAGTGAATCCATTGATTGTCCCTCCTCCAGATGATCTTTTGAACTCCTTCCAGATATCCTTCTCTCAAAGGCTATATGTCCTTCAGGAACAATGAAGAGATATCTTTTCATGTACTTGTATCTCTGTTCCCCTAGATAGATAGAGAATGAACTTTACTTGCTATTTCTCTACAGTTGCTATTTTAAGGATGAGTTTATATGATTAACATTTGTTTTGGTCTTGTGTCAACTAAAAAAAATAGTTTTCTCCATAGTCACAACCACAGTTCATGGCTTTAGGATATTGTTTAGTCTGTTAGTCTAAAGAATTTTTTGAGAGCTCATTTCAGGTTTTCTTGGCAAGGACACTGGAGTAGTTTGCCATTTCCTTCTCCAACTCATTTTACAGATGAGAAAACTGAAGCCAACAGGGTTAAGTGATTTTCCCAGGGTCACACAGTTAGTAAGGGTCTGAAACTGGATTTGAACTCTGGTTCTTCCTGACCCTATATTCAGCACTTTTCCCACTGTACCACCTAGCTGCCTGATCTGATATGTTGTATATGATTTGAAAGTTCTTATGCTAGATTCTTTTATACTATTCATTAATGCCATATCTAGTTCAGGTTCAATCAACTAGCTTGAACAGGACAGAAGCAAATGATGAAGACCTGAAAAAGAGAAGAAGACATAAAGTAGCCACAAAGGTTGAATTTAACAAATGTTTTATGGATTGATATATTGCATTGCAGCTTTCAGTAAGAAAAATTAAATTTTTAGCATTCTTTCATCTGATAAGGAGGAAGATGAGGGGAAAAAGAAAAAACTTTATTTAGAAATGTCCAGTTTTTAGAGAGATTTGACTCTACCTCAGTTTTGCTGAATTAAGACATTGTCATTTGTATTTCTAATTTTACTTCAGATTAGAAATTTTCTTTACTTTCTCAGCAGACATTCCTGTATTATTGAAACTCTGACCTCAGGTATAAGGCCAATTACTCTTTAATAAAATTCCCTCATATAACTGTGTATAAGGCCAATTATTCCATATCTTGTATATTGTAGCATAATGGATAAAGCAATAGACTTGGAGTTAGGATGACTTAAGTTCAAATACTGCTTCTGACTGGTTATATTACCATGAGAAAATAACTTAAACTATCTGAGTCTTAGTTTCTTTATCTATAGTAATTGTTGTTGTTCGTCCTTTTTTTTGTAGTTTTTTTCAGTTTAATTTTATTTGCTTATTACATTAAATTTTCCATGCATCTTCCCTCAACCATCCCCCATACTAAAGAAAGCATTATTTGACAATGTAGTATATATATATATATATTACATATATGACATATATAGACATAATTATATCATATGTATATATTTTTCTATTAGTTCTTTTTCTGGAATTGGACATTTCATAGTTGTTCTTTAAACAATATTTCTGTTGCTTTATGTCATGTTCTCTTGGTTCTGCTCATTTCACTCTATAATTTCATTTGGGTTTTCCCATGTTTGTTTGTTTGTTTCAAATTAACCTGCTTGTTATTTCTTACTTTGCAGTAGTATTCCAACACAATCAGATTTCAAAACTTGTCGCTTTGTCTTTCATTTTTTAAGGAGATTAATGACATCACAAATTAATGATTTCTTGGCTTTCACATAAATCGAATTTAAGAGAGGCAGAATTGCACAAATTTGTCAGCTTCACTGTCTATTCCAGTCTTCTGTATCCAGTGGCAAGACAAAAGTCAGAATGACTGGTGATGTCCTGGAATGCAGAGGATGATTCTTGGCATCTTTGATATCTTACCAAGCTCTAAGTGCTCCACAGTGCTTACTTCATCTGTCTTCATGGCTGTTGGAACAAATGGTTCTCATCTGCCTATTCCTCCAGGAGAAGTCTTCACATGATTAAGGTAGGCATCCCCCTAACTCAACAAAAGCTTCCTAAAGCCTGTTGCTCACTCTCAAGAAGGTTTAGTCCATCTGCCAAAATAGTTATGGAGTATATAGGGGGTTTGGGGAGAACAAGGGCTTATAATATATATGTAAATTTAAACAAATAGATACAAGGTAAATTTCCTGAGACTTGAGAGGGCACTAGCACCTGGGTAGAAGTGGGAAGAAATAAGAAAGGTTTCATAAGAAGGTAGTGCTTGAGTTGAGTTTTGAAGACCATAAGGGATCCTAAGAAAAGGAGGAGAAAAGTAATGCATTCTAGGGAGACTGTAAAAAAAAATATAGAGGTGAAAGACAGGAGTGTTCTATGTGAGAAACTTCAAACAAGGCCAGTAGAGTGTGGAAAGAGTAGTAATATGTAATAAGATTGGAAAGATTGATAGGGTCTAACTTGTAAGGTCATCAAGAGCTGAACAGAGAAGTTTATATTTGATCCTAGAAGCAATATGAAGCTTTTAGAGTTTAGTGAATTTGGAAGTGACATCGTCTATCATATATTGTAGTTAAATCACCTTAGCATCCGTGTGGAAATTGGATTGGAGATGAGGGAGGCTTAGGGCATGGAAAACAATTTAGATGCTCTTCCAGTAGTAGAAGCAAGGAGTGCTCAGAGCCTGAACTAAAGTGACTACTATGTAATCAAAGACAAAGTTATAGATGAGATGAATGTGGTAGAGGTAAAAACAAAAAAAAAAAAATTGGCTTTGTGAGATGGCAGAGATTGATACATCAGGTTATAAATCTTAATAACTGGAAGGATAGTAGTATTCTAGGAATAATAACATAATGATAATAACAACAATATCATCTATATAGAGCTTTAAGGCTTATAAATTGCTTTATAAATATTATCTTATTTTTATTTTCACAAACCCTGAAGATTGGTGCTATTTTTGTCCATTTTTTTGCAGATTAAAAAAAACTGAGGTGGAGAAAGAATAAGTGATTTACCTGAGGTAATTTAGTTAGTGTCTAAGGTCGAATTTATATTCAAGGCTTCTTGATTCCAGATCCAGTACCTGCTTGATTTTTATGGAAATTTGGAAGGAGGAATCAGTATAGAAGTAAATCAATTAATTTCATCCCAGAAATAAATAGAATTTTATTATTGAAAAAAATAGTTTATTGAAACTCTCTCCACTCCAAATCATACCACAATTATTTTTCAACAGAAAGTGAGTATAGAGGTTTTCCTAAAATATTTCTTGAATTAAACATGTTTTTCTAGGGTCCCACACCAAATACTAATTAACATGGTGTGTTTTGCCAAGATAGACCATACTCCAATAATTACTCTACTAGGAAATTGGCAAGGTTTCAAGACCAGTTCTGGCAAGAAAAATATATCTTCTGCCCAAGTATCAGACTAGATAAGTAGAGCATCTTGTCACCAGCAAGGTAGCCACTGGGTGGTGATAATTTTTGAAACAAATTTAAAATTTCTAATTAGCCCTCCATCTTCTGTGATTCCTTTCTCCTACTACAGTGACAGGGGTAAATAATTTAAAAGGAGAAAGGAGGCACTCATTATTATTCTTTTTAAGCTATCCAAAAAAAATTAATTGCTGACACACTAAATGTGAGGTATTTGTCTAATGACAAGTCTAATGACAACACTGGAAGAAGTATACTACATTTATATAGAAGTTCTTTACACAAAACACAAAGTTCTTTCAGCTAAATGGAAGGTTGACTCAGCTTCTCCTTGGAGAAGTTAATAATAGAGTAGACAGTGATGGTTTCAGCATGTGTCTAAAAGCAACAAGAACAGTCATTTTCTAGGATAATTGTACAATTTATGTTATGGTACTCATGACAAACTTGGGCAAGGGGACCAGAAAATCATTGAAGCTTATGTGTCTAATGCAGAGAATTAAGAATGGAGAAATTGTAGGAAGAATTTAACACAATATTGCATTCTAATGCATACTCTGTGACTTTAATAAGATGGTGAACATGAGGCATATTGGTAAAAGACTTTAGAAAATATGGTTCAAGATAAAGAAATGTTAAAAATGTTAGATTGCTATATAATTCAGAAGTCTCATGGTTGTATATGAATATTTTTTCAAGGGGAGAGTTAGAGGGTTCTTAACATGGTAAACATCAAACAAAATCATACACACAAACATGTACACAAACACACATACACTGAAACTGATTATATTAAATGTTAGGAAATGATTAAAATTAGGGTCATTTCAGAATCAACTGGCTCTATGGAGTCAAGTCATCAATGAGTTATCACAAATTTAAGTCAATACCAAATTAGCACGATGTATAATAATAAGATCCTTTGTAATTAAAATAATTCTAATATAAAAAAATCCTGAAAACAGGAAGTGAATAAAGAATACTCCTTATGATTTCAATTTCTTAATGATGCTTAAGTGATATAACTATTGCCACAAAAAGAGCAAAAAAGTCCAGAAACCAACTTATCCAACAAATATTTGATTTTCTTGTCAAGAAAGATATGGAAGCCAAAAACAATAGTGATTTAGAGTAAACAAGCTTATTTTAAAAACATTATGGTGGAAAATAATTGAATAGTATGAATACTGCCATCTTTTAAAAAGAAGAAAAGCAAAGATGGAAAAATATGCTTACAATAGTATATAGAACATGTATGTGTGCATGATGGGAGGTACTCATGCTTCCAATAGAGCAGAGCCATTTATGTAGCCTTGTGAAGTGATCTTGTTGTTTTGTTTTGTTTTCAATATTTCAAATGATCTGAATTTTCTTACTCTCTTCTAAGCATCTCTACTCTTCTACTCTTCTCTGTTGAAGTGTTGCCATTTTTTTTTTGGTTATTTTGTTACTCTCTTCTGCCATTCTGTTGCAAGATATCCTCTTTCCCATAGCAAAGTGGAGTCTAAAAACTCTTTAGCTTATGGATATGGAAGCTACTTTTCATGCTTATTGTGGTGGTTGTTGTAGACTTCAGCCATTTACATCCAGTCACCAAAGAAAGAAGTTGTTAAATATGTCTAAGACTATCTTTTGAATCCTTTTTACCCTTTGGCTACTCAGATTTTCTCATTCCAAATTCTTGAGTTATGGTTTAAAAATCTTTTTAACTCTAATTATATTCTGGGTTCACTAGTCTGGGTCCTTTCCACACCACCCTAACTACTAATTCAAATTAGCAAAATTATAAAAGAGTTTACAGAATCTAGGATGAGGAGAATTTTTTTTTAACAATCTATATAATGACCCTGATTATCATGTGAATAAAATCAGGTGTAAAATTGAAAACAGGTTGATAAAGGTGATGATCTCTACCTTGCTTACCCCCATCAACCCAAACTGTTCTACTCCATAATTATTTGCATTTTTTAAAATATATTTTATTTGATCATTTCCAAGCATTATTCGTTAAAGACATAGATCATTTTCTTTTCTTTCCCCCCACCCCCCCTAGCACTATCCACTGGGCATTACATGTTTTCTTGATTTGAACCCATTGCTTTGTTGATAATATTTGCATTAGAGTGTTCATTTAGAGTCTCTCCTCTGTCATGTCCCCTCAACCGCTGTATTCTGGCAGTTGCTTTTCCTCGGTGTTTCCACTCCCATAGTTTATCCTTTGCTTATGAATAGTGTTTTTTTTCTCCTGGATCCCTGCAAATTGTTCAGGGACATTACACCGCCATTAATGGAGACGTCCATTATGTTCGATTATACCACAGTGTATTAGTCTCTGTGTACAATGTTCTTCTGGTTCTGCTCCTCTCGCTCTGCATCACTTCCTGGAGGTTGTTCCAGTCTCCATGGAACTCCTCCACTTTATTATTCCTTTTAGCACAATAGTATTCCATCACCAACATATACCACAATTTGCTCAGCCATTCCCCAATTGATGGGCATCCCCTCGTTTTCCAGTTTTTGGCCACCACAAAGAGCGCAGCTATGAATATTTTTGTACAAGTCTTTTTGTCCATTATCTCTTTGGGGTACAGACCCAGCAGTGCTATGGCTGGATCAAAGGGTAGATATTCTTTTGTTGCCCTTTGGGCATAGTTCCAAATTGCCCTCCAGAATGGTTGGATCAGTTCACAACTCCACCAGCAATGAATTAATGTCCCTACTTTGCCACATCCCCTCCAGCATTCATTACTTTCCATAGCTGTCATGTTAGCCAATCTGCTAGGTGTGAGGTGATACCTCAGAGTTGTTTTAATTTGCATCTCTCTAATTATAAGAGATTTAGAACACTTCTTCATGTGCTTGTTAATAGTTTTGATTTCTTTATCTGAGAACTGCCTATCCATGTCCCTTGCCCATTTATCAATTGGAGAATGGCTTGATTTTTTGTACAATTGATTTAGCTCTTTATAAATATGAGTAATTAAACCTTTGTCAGAGGTTTCTATGAAGATTTTTTCCCAGTTTGTTGTTTCCCTTCTGATTTTATTTACATTGGTTTTGTTTGTACAGAAGCTTTTTAGTTTGATGTAGTCAAAATTATTTATTTTACATTTTGTGATTCTTTCTATGTCTTGCTTGGTTTTAAAGCCTTTCCCCTCCCAAAGGTCTGACATGTATACTATTCTGTGTTTACCCAATTTACTTATGGTTTCCTTCTTTATGTTTAAGTCACTCACCCATTTTGAATTTATCTTGGTGTAGGGTGTGAGGTGTTGATCTATTCCTAGTCTCTCCCACACTTTCTTCCAATTTTCCCAGCAGTTTTTGTTGAATAGTGGATTTTTGTCCCCAAAGCTGGGATCTTTGGGTTTATCGTATACTGTCTTGCTGAGGTCGCTTTCCCCCAGTCTATTCCACTGATCTTCCTTTCTGTTTCTTAGCCAGTACCAAATTGTTTTGATGACTGCTGCTTTGTAATATAGTTTTAGGTCAGGGACTGCAAGGCCCCCATCATATGTGTTTTTTTTTTCATTATTTCCCTGGATATCCTTGATCTTTTGTTCTTCCAAATGAACTTTGTTATGGTTTTTTCTAAATCAGTGAAGAAGTATTTTGGTAGTTCAATGGGTATGGCACTAAATAGATAAATAAGTTTGGGTAGGATAGTCATTTTTATTATATTGGCTCATCCTATCCATGAGCAGTTAATGTTTTTCCATTTGCTCAAGTCTAGTTTTAGTTGTGTGGCGAGTGTTTTGTAGTTGTGTTCATATAGTTCCTGTGTTTGTCTTGGGAGGTAGATTCCTAGGTATTTTATTTTGTCTAAGGTGATTTTGAATGGGATTTCTCTTTCTAGTTCTTGCTGCTGAGCTGTGTTGGAGATATATTGAAATGCTGATGACTTATACGGGTTTATTTTGTATCCTGCAACTTTGCTAAAGTTGTTGATTATTTCAATTAGCTTTTTGGTTGAATCTCTAGGATTCTTTAAGTAGACCATCATGTCATCTTCAAAGAGCAATAATTTGGTCTCTTCCTTGCCTATTTTAATGCCTTCAATTTCTTTTTCTTCTCTAATTGCTACTGCTAGGGTTTCTAATACAATGTCAAATAATAAAGGTGATAATGGGCATCCTTGTTTCACTACTGATCTTAATGGGAATGGATTTAGTTTATCCCCATTGCAGATGATATTAGCTGATGGTTTTAGATATATACTGTTTATTATTTTTAGGAATGGCCCTTCTATTCCTATGCTTTCTAGTGTTTTTAATAGGAATGGGTGTTGTATTTTATCAAAGGCTTTTTCTGCATCAATTGAGATAATCATGTGGTTCTTGCTAGTTTGCTTGTTGATGTGGTCAATTATGTGGATGGTTTTCCTAATATTGAACCAGCCCTGTATCCCTGGTATGAATCCTACTTGATCATGGTGAATGATCCTTCTGATCACTTGCTGGAGTCTTTTTGCTAGTATCCTATTTAAGATTTTTGCATATATATTCATTAGGTTAGATTGGCCTATAGTTTTCTTTCTCGGTTTTTGACCTGCCTGTTTTGGAATCAGTACCATGTTTGTGTCATAAAAGGAGTTTGGTAGAACTCCCTCTTTGCTTATTATGTCAAATAGTTTGTATAGTATTGGGATTAACTGTTCTCTGAATGTTTTATAGAATTCACTGGTGAATCCATCAGGCCCTGGGGATTTTTTCTTAGGAAGTTCTTTGATGGCTTGTTGGATTTCATTTTCTGATATGGGATTATTTAAGAATTCTATTTCCTCTTCTGTTAGTCTAGGCAGTTTGCATTTTTGTATATATTCATCCATTTCTCCTAAATTGGTGTATTTATTGCCATATAATTGGGCAAAGTAATTTCTAATGATTACCTTAATTTCATCTTCATCGGAGGTGCTGTCCCCCTTTTCATCTTTAATGCTATTAATTTGCTTTACTTCCTTCCTTTTTTTTAATTAGGTTGACCAGTACTTTGTCTATTTTGTTTGTTTTTTCAAAGTACCAGCTTCTTGTCTTATTTATTAAATCAATAGTTCTATCACTTTCTTTTTTATAAATTTCTCCCTTAATTTTTAGGATTTCTAGTTTGGTTTTCTGCTGGGGGGTTTTAATTTGATTGCTTTCCAGTTTTTTCATTTGCATTTCCAATTGATTGATCTCTGCTCTCCCTTGTTTGTTAATATAAGCATTTAGGGATATGAATTTACCTCTGATTACCGCTTTGGCTGCATCCCAAAAGGTTTGAAAGGATGTTTCGCCATTGTCATTTTCCTTGATGAAATTATTAATTGTTTCTATGATTTCTTCTTTAACTAAACGGTTTTGGAGTATCATATTGTTTAATTTCCAATTGGTTTTAGATTTGGTTTTCCATGTACCATTACTAATCATTATTTTTATTGCCTTGTGATCTGAAAAGGCTGCATTCATTATTTCTCCTTTTCTGCATTTGTGTGCCATGTTTCTGTGACCTAATGTATGGTAAATCTTTGTGAATGTGCCATGTGGTGCTGAGAAGAAGGTGTATTCCTTTTTATCCCTATTTATTTTTCTCCATATGTCTATTAATTCTAATTTTTCTAAGATTTCATTCACTTTTTTTACCTCTTTCTTATTTATTTTTTGATTTGATTTATCTAAATTTGATAATGGTTGGTTTACGTCTCCCACTAGTATGGTTTTATTGTCTATTTCTTCCTTCAATTCTCCTAGTTTCTCCATTAGAAATTTGGGTGCTATATTATTTGGTGCATACATGTTGATTAATGATATTTCCTCATTGTCTAGAGTCCCTTTTAACAAAATATAATTACCTTCCCTATCCCTTTTGATCAGGTCTATTTTTGCATTGGCTTTATCAGATATCATGATTACCACTCCTGCCTTCTTTCTATCAGTTGAGGCCCAGAAGGTCTTACTCCATCCTTTAATTCTGACCTTGTGGGTGTCTACCCACCTCATGTGTGTTTCTTGAAGACAACATATGGTAGGGTTTTGGATTCTAATCCATTCTGCTATTCGTCTACGTTTTATGGGTGAGTTCATCCCATTCACGTTCAAAGTTATGATTGTCATTTGTGGACTCCCTGGCATTTTGATTGCCTTCCCTAATTCTAACCTTTTCTTCTTCGGCTCTACCTTTTAGTCCAGTGATTTACTTTGAATCAGTGCCCCTTGTCCCCTCCCTTGATGTTTCCCTTTTTAGTCCCTCCCTTTTTCTTCCCTCCCCCTTCCCCCTCTCTTTCCCTCCCTTTTTGTTCTCCCTCTCCCCCTCCCCCCCTTGGTTTTCCCTTCTCCTTACCCTTGTTGGGTAAGATAGAATTCAAGATCCCAATGGGTCTGGATGTTTTTCCCTCTCAGAGTTGATTTCCCTGAGATTAAGGTTTAAGTAAAAAAAAAAAACCCTCTCTTCCTCTCCTTCTTATAGGAGTTTTCTTCCCCTCCCCTTCCCATGTGAATCTTTGTGTGAGAACCATTATTCTATTTGGTCTTTCTTTACCCCCTATTTATACATTACATTTCCCCCACATATTAGTATACATAGATTGATATAAATGTAGTCCTTATAGAAGAGAGTTTGAGTAAAAGAAGAAGATAACATTTTTCCCCTTTCCTTAATATTTACCTTTTCAGGTATTCCTTGCTCTTTGATTTTCGGTATCAAACTTTCCACAGAGCTCTGGTCTTTTCTTTGCAAAAAGTTGGAAATCTTCTATTTTGTTGAATGCCCATACTTTCCCTTGGAAGTATATAGTCAGTTTTGCTGGGTAGTTGATTCTTGGTTGGAGACCCAGCTCTCTTGCCTTTCTGAAGATCATGTTCCATGCCTTACGATCATTCAGAGTAGAACTTGCAAGGTCTTGTGCGACCCTGATTGGCATTCCTTTATATCTAAATTGTCTTTTTCTGGCTTCCTGTAGGATTTTTTCTTTTGTTTGATAGCTTTGGAATTTGGCAATTACATTCCTGGGAGTTGTCTTTTGGGGGTTTAGTGTAGAAGGTGTTCTGTGAGCTCTGTCAGTGGCTGTATTGCCCCCTTGTTCTAGAATCTCTGGGCAATTTTCTTTGATTATATCTTGTATCACCATGTCCAGTTTGGTGTTTATTTCTGGCTTTTCTGGGAGTCCAATTATTCTTAAATTTTCTCTTCTCCCTCTATTTTCCAGATCTGTCACCTTGTTGGTGAGATATTTTATGTTCTCTTCTAATTTCTTGGTATTTTGGCTTTGCTTTATTAATTCTTGCTCTTTTACACGATCGTTGTCTTCCAGCTGCCTGATTCTGGCCTTTAAAGCCTGGTTTTCCTTTTCAGTTTCATCACACCGGTTTTGTAGATGCGTGAATTTCTTTTGCATTATTTCCAACTTTTCCTCCCAGAAGGCTTCCATCTTTTTGGTCATTTCTGATTCAAATTCTTCATAGGTTTGTGGAGAGTTTCCATTTCCTTTGGAAGATTTTGGAGCATTTTCTTGTATATCTTCTTCTATCTCCTCTATATTTTGTATTTTGGCTCCATAGAATGTGTCCAAAGTCACCCCTTTCTTCTTATTTTTCTTGGTATTTTTGGGCTTCTGTGCTTCTGTGGAGTTTGCCATCTCTGAATGTGGAGGATTAGCTTTTCTTATCTCTGTCTGGTGTTCAGAGGCTTTAGTCCTGGGCAGATTGTCGGTTCTATGAGGTTTCCCTGGGTTAAGTTGAGTATGCCTCACTGGAACTGGAATGGAAGGGTCAGACCAGGAGGCCACACTCTCCCCCGGCTCTCTGGGTCGGGTTGCTTTCCGGAAGTTGCCTTCAGAATAGCTGGCCGTGAGGCTGTTTCATTGGCCTGTGGGGGGATGGGCTGCGGCTTCCCGGAGCTCCGAGTGCAGTGACTTTCACTGAGACTTGGATAGCAGGATCCAGCCTGTGAGGCTGTCTTGCCCGCCCTGAGGTTTGTTGTTGTTTCAAACAACCCTGCTCTCTGAGCCGGGCGGGGCTGCGGCTTCCCGGAGCCTTGGACTCTGAGCTCCTACCCCTTACGTCCGAGTGATCTCGGGTTCTGGCTTTTGAGGGGGGCCGTACCTTTTGATCTGGGTCCAGGTCTAGGAGGAGGATTCCCAGGGTCTATGCTGTTGATCATTTTGAATTTCGGCACCTTAGGAGCTTATAGTTTGAGGTCGGTCAGGAAGGGTTTTCTGGAGATCTGAACTTTAGCTTTCTCTAAGCCGTCATCTTGACCGGAAGTCTTATTTGCATTTTTTTAATCTGGCAAAAACTTATTTGGCCACAGATTAAGGTTTTTTTTTATATCTGGATATGTTTTCTACTCATAACTGTCTCTGAAGGATTTTGGAAATCTCTGTGTTTTTATCTAACTATTTTCAAGCCAATTCCAGAGTAATAAGGACATTTTTCACTAAAGATAGGACTTTTGGTTTTCTTATTAGCTTTTGTAGCATCAGAAAAAAATGCCAGGTTTTTTTTTTTAACATAGAACAACACTCACCAAATCCATACCTAACTGGAGAAAGTTCTTTCTATACTGTATCACTCACCAAAAATAAATAATGGTCTTCTATCATAACAAGACTAAAATTTACTACATATTTGAAATACTAGTAACTAGCATAGTTGTTTTTTTCTTCTGGCATCACTTATTTGATAGAAACTGTCAACCTAAACTTAATGAAGTAGCTGATGATCCTGTAAAACATTACTACAATAAATACTAGTACAGAATGTGGGTAAGACTTAAGTGGCCCCTGAGGTATCAGAAAGAACTTTGAAAAATACTCTCTTTTAAAAATGTCATACATTTTCCAGCTGTACTTTGTGCTATATTGTTCTGTAAGGCGTTTCCATTTGAAAGTAAAATGGGGCTCTGTATCCAAAGTATTTTAGCCTTTTTTTTTTTCACTGAAAATCCTTATGTTCTTTTGGAGACTGACAAAGGGCTACCACAGAAATGATAGAATCTGGATTTCTAAATGGGGAAGGAGTTAAATAATAGCATCCATTTTTAAACAAAAAGAACTTTGATGATGTTACAGGGGGTTGCAAACTGATTAGCATGCTGGGATTCATAGTTCATAAGAAAAAATATTTTTTTTACAATCCTGAGAGCAATTTGGATTATTGTATTCTTTGAGTTGGAAGGGTAATAATTTATGTCTGGGAGTTTTAAAAGAGACACACTGCCTGTGAGAAAGCAACATGAAAGAAATGAATGATAGCCACAAGAATTGAGCAGGAGCGAGACTCCTTAGCCCTACCTAGGGCTGGAAAAAAAATAGTAGCACAGCAGAACTATGTTAAAGGAGAATATCAAAAGCTATGCCAGAGAAGGGAGAGAGTTGGCTGCTGGGATCCTGCTGGCATCTCAGAACAGATGATTCAGATTGAAGTTACCGGTTGTATTCACTCAAGGACTGTATTGATCCAGTAATGGACACTAATACTTTCACTTTGCTTTCTTTACCAAAATGCTATGTGTATCTTGATTTTCCTCAGTTATTAAAAGGTCAGGAGTTAACTGAAAGTAGACAAACATTTAAAACTCAGAAAAAGCCAAAGTCTCCATCTAACTTGGGGCTCTGAGCTGTTATGATTTTACTAATAATATTTTTACTGAAATTATTTAAAATTAAGAAAGGAACTATGTGGATTGAGGGTCATTATATTGCCTTTAATCCAACTATGTCATTTCTAGGCCCATATCAAGCAAGCAAGCAAGCAAGCAAGCAAGCAAGCAAGCAAGCAAGCAAGCAAGAAAGAAAGAAAGAAAGTACTATATATACAAAAATATATACAATTGTTCTTTTGAGCTTTCAAAAAACTGGAAAATAAGAGAATGTCAATTGGGGAATAGCTAAACAAATTGTGGTTGGGCTATGAACATGGTCAAATATAATTGTGCTAGAAGAAATGAGGAAATAGATGGTTTCCAAGAGAAGTGAAAAAATGTAAATGGGCTAGGACAGAGTGAAGTAAGGATAACAATTCATATTATAATATCAATTTGAAAAAAATGAAAAAAAACATTTTTTAAGATGCATTAACCATTAATGAGCCCAGAGGTCCAATGATGAAGCACATTATCTCCCTTCTAATAGAGAGGTGATAGATTTGGAATAATGAAGGAGATATCTATTTTTTTTAACACAAAGAGGTATATTATCTCTTTTATGTATAGTTGTTACAATTAATTTATTTTTCCTTTTTCTTTATTAAATGGGGTGATTTGTGGTAACAAGTGAAATTAGATTCATGTTAATTAGAAAAAAATTAATTAAACTTTTAAAAATTCAATGAGAATAGTCTCTTACCCCAGAATGTAAGGGCAAGACTACAGGGCTTACATCACAGATAGAGAGATTTCAGACCATTTTTTAATGATTTAAAGCATTGGGAAATTTTAATACAAATGCTTTATTTAAGAGTAATATAGACTTTAGGTTTACTTTCCCAATACTACTTTCACTGGAAGGTCAGGTATTCAAAGCGCACCTACAGCTTCTTTCCACCAGGTCCTAAAGGTCACCCTGAGGATTTCTGGCCTCTATGATTATCCTTTACTAGACTTTATCTGGTTCATTCCATCATGTAATTTAACCAGTTGGCATTTCCCCAATATAGATAAACCAATTAATAGAAATTTGCTTCTTTAGAGACATATTTATTTACTGAGAAGGTAAAATATGCACCAACCTACAAGTTTCCCCTTACCTCACCCCACAGGAGTGTGCATTCTCCCCTCTATATGCCCATTTGGTCTCTTTGGAGAGTGGAAGTAAACCTAAAGTCACTTTTTCAATTTTTTTTCTTTAGCAGGTATTGGGGTTGGTGTACTTCATGACTCCCCTAGACCTTTTCTACCTTACTCCAAACTCCATTTCTGGGAGTGACTTAGACCAAGTATGAGGTCCTCCCTTGCTCTGCTGGGCTGGTTCCTTCCTAGAATGGGTCAAGAAAATCTCTTGACTTCTTCATAATCTTTTCTCTAGACTCATCACTGTACTTGGCTGCTGTGCACTGGCAAACTCGATTATAGTCTCTAATTCATAGACTTCTAATAGCACTTCTGTCTTTCTTAAGTCTATGTGTGTGTGTGTGTGTGTGTGTGTGTGTGTGTGTGTGTCTCTCCAAATATGTGTATATATGTATATACATATACATATATATATATAGTAGTAGTCTCTCGGTAACCGAGGATGATGATTGTCTTTGTGCGAAATATACAGTTATATATACATTTACCTAAGAAAACTAAAAACAAAAGAGAGTTGTTATTTGTGACTATGTAGTTGGATGCAAAAGAGGATGAGAAACCCCTTCCCTACCTGGAAATTCGAGGTAACTCTTGCACCTCACTTGAAAGCTTCCAGGCAATAAATCTAGAGATTAGCTGATTAGGATTTTTGTATGCACACTCAATTTTAGCTCTTCAGACAATTAATAAAGTTCTTTTTTTCACCATGAAATAATCTACAGAGACTCCATAATGAGTGTCTGAAAATAGGCTTAAGAAGTCTCCAAATGTTTGAATGAAGAAGGGCAGAATGGGCCTTCACTGGCTAGTCCTTCCATTACCTAAGGTATGTGTTTTTTGTTCTTAAGTTAAATCAAAGGTAAAAATCATTGTTAAAAATAGTTTTTTTCCTCTTTTCTATGAACTCACTTGTGATGAGTTATTAATTGAACTTCAAACTTTCAGCAATTTAACTGGTTAGTTAATTGCACTAAGATTTTGAGAAAATCTATAGAAACTTCTTTGAATTATTTAAAGTAGTACAGTTTACTGTGTCTTACTTTCCATAATGGAGTAAGATATCCCATTTATATTGAAGCTATAATGACTATACAATTTGTGAAAAAGTTCACTTTGATTTGAATTATCTCTATAATTACCACAAGCATCCCACTCTATTCAATACATATAAAATTTTAGATTAGGCAATTATTCTGTGCAAAGCCACAGGTCTGTCACTATTTTAAGAATGATATGATCCTTTTAATTCTATTCATCATTTTTCCAATGTAGACCTCAGCAGTGGTATTTTCATTTTCTGTCTTTTTTTCTTATAGAGAGAATTGAAAATGAATGATTCTTTAACATGTGCTGTAGTCAATGGTTGCTCCATAAAAATATTTACCTTTAACAAACCCATTTATCAAATTATGAATATATTTAGGAATACTGAAAAAATCTTTAACATGCAACAAATTGTAGGCATTACCTCTAACATAACAGTGTTCTTCAGATTTGAATTCAATGGTGGATTAAAAAAATTCTTATTTTATTCCAGTAACAAATTTACACATACGTTTTCCATGATTACATAATTCATGTTCTCTTCTTTCCCTCTTACCTTCCCCCTCACAGAATGGGCAAGCAATTCCACTGGGCTATACATGAATTATCACTCAAAACCCATTTCCATGTTATTCATTTTTGTAATAGAGTAATATTTTAAAACCCAAAACACCAAATCATATGCCCAAATAAGTATGTGATAAATCATGTTTTCTTCTGCATTTCTACTCCAAGAGTTCTTTCTCTACATGTGGATACAGTTTTTTTCATAAATTCCTCAGAATTGTCCTGAATGATTGTATTGGCAGTAGCACAGTCTATTACATTTGATCACCCCACAAAAGTGCAGCTATAAATATTTTTGTAAAAACAAATCTATCCCCATTTTTATTTATCTCTTTGGGGTACAAACCTAGTAGTGGTATTGTTGGATCAAGGGGTGTGCATTCTTTTAAAGCCCTTTGGGCATAGTTCCAGATTGCCTTCCAGAATGTTGACTCAATTCACAATTTAGGGTGGGATATTTTTGAGGAAGGTTCTAATTTTGGTATGCAAAATACCAATTAACATTAAAAGCTCTTTGGAGAGGACAGAGAATTCTATTTGAGTTGAGAAATATTTTCAATTCCATGATAGGCACTTTTGTATCTAGAATCTACTATTTCACAAAAAAGTTATCTTACTTTCCTTAATTGTCCTGTTCAACTCATAAGCCTATGTCTAAGGGATTATATTTTAAGAATGTATGACCATTGAACCCAAAAGATTACAGAGATTTATTTAGAGCTATTGAGAGCCAATGAGGCTGTCATAAGTAAGAAATACTATAATATCCTGATATTTAGAATGCTTAGATTTATGACATTGTTGCTTTAATGATTACATTCTTAAAGTAAAACATGTCAAATTATGAAATTGCGGTCATTGGGATGCCTGGAACAGAATTTTATAATCTGATAAATCTAATACAAAAAACTCCAGGTTTAAAGCAACAATAGGGCCCAAATGATTATGAATACCTGTGTATTAGCCAGTTCCTTAGCATAGAGGAATGCATTAGTTGATCCAAAGGGACCATTTAAGACTATGATAGATTATATTTCTTGTTACTATTCATAGAGAATATACTTAATGAGCTACTGGGCCCAAAGAGACTGGTGCTAAAAATTAAAGGTATAAACAATTTAGCCTTAATTTTTGATACAATTTTATCTATGTATTTTTAAAATATCTTATTGTCTTTCATACATATCACATATGATCAATGTATATCCCTTTTATCATAACTCTGCTTCTAATGTAATATTATTTTTTCTCATCTGGAGATGGTCATTACAAAATTGTCTAGCCCTTTAATTGGAAGCACTTATAATCTGATTTTTTTTAATTTATTACTTCCATAGATTAATTTCCAGCCATGTAAATCATCTATGGCTTTCCATTCTTTGCAATTCGTGTCCATGTCTTTCCTTAAATTCTCGCTGGAGGTTGGAAAGGACTTACCTATTTCTTTAAAATTTTGTGGCTATAATTTCAACACTTAACTAATTCCTCTAATATTTACTTGACTATCTCACTACCATTTCCTGTCAAATATATCCTTGATGAAGCTGTTTATGCTAATTATTATGTACATGTAGTCATCACAGGTAACATGCTGGACTTATTTTCATTTATTATGCATCTCTCTTGTCCTTTGGGTCATCTGTAATTCTGAGTCTTGTGAGATCATATTTTTCAGTGATTTGCAGCCATATAATCTCATCAGGAGAATATTGGTGTTTTAGGAATAAGCTGTTGCATGCTGGGAAATGTAGAAAACTAAAATGTACTATCATTTTCTTAAATGTGGTCTTGCCTTATTCAGTTTTACTTCCATTTTACTATCCTTTTATGGTGTCCATTTAAGATAGACTTAGTCAATAGGTAGTTTTTTTTCTCAACTAGGTGCCATAATCTGGGAAATTTATATTTTTAATCCACTTTGTTTTTCCATTGTGGGATTCTAAGCAACTGAGAATCTCATTGAAGACATCCTTCTGTTTTCTAATGCTTGATGTCAACTAGTCCAATATTGGCTATGAAAAGAGCTTGTGGAGAGTCTTACTATTGATTGGGAATCACTTTTCCCTTTGGAATTTTCCTAGGACATCTTTCATGATGCATTTGAGAATGTTTTCTTTATTTTATGTATACCTTGTATAACTGACAATAGATGGAAATTTTCTGTAGTTATATATGATTTTAACATGTGCATGTGAGACACCTTGTTTGAGAAATTTTAAGACTACAAAGTAACTAGCTGGCTTGACAGATAAAGCATTAGACCCCAAGTTAGATAGATCTAAATTTGAATCTGACCTCAGACCTTTACTGTATAATTCTGGGCAAGACACTTAATGTTCTGCCTACTTCAGTCTCCTCAACTAGAAAATGGGTATAATAACAGCTTGAAGAGCTGTTGTGAGGATCAAATGTGATAATATTTGTAAAGCACTTAACACAAGACCAGACATTTAGTAGGTGCTTAGTAGGCGTTCAAGTTCCATTGTCATTATAGACTTTAAAGATGGAAGTATTCTTCAAAGATTACTATTCCATCCACTCTCATTTTATAGATGAAATATCTGTTCCGTTTCATAGTTGTTGCCCTCTTAGTTTCATTAATAAATGCAAGTTGATTTCACCTGTTTTCACTTTCAAGATTATCTGAGTCACATTCAAAGCTCCCTGCTACCTCATTTTCCCTTCAGTTGCTTGAGGTTCCTTGAAGTGGTCTTGCTCATAATTTTCTATCGTGCTATGCCATAATGTTTTATAAATGAGCTTGTATCTAAGCTCATATTTCCCTTGTCTAATATATATTTCTGCTTGGAAAAGAAATAAAACATTTGCTAGCATGAGTTCTTTATGAACTCTTCTCCTGCTCCTTCATTTGTGGTCATTAATTCTCATTTCATTGGTTAAACCTCTCTAATAAAAAAGGTAATTGAATCAATTTTTTTTATTTTTTCCATTTCCCACAATTTTTTCAGCTAAACAATTTATTTGAACTGATTAAGTTGAATTTTGTGTAAATGCATGCATTGTATTTACACTTTTATAATTTTTCTAATTTGATTTTTTTCCAAATAATTTTGATCTTTTTCTTAAAAAAGTTATCTTTCTACACACAGACAAATAATTCTGAAATAACTGCTATATCCATGACTAGTTTTTTCTTGTCTGTTAAGATATAATATTAATTTAAATTTTTTGCCCTGGTATTTAGTGATTACAATGCCCAGTTTAATGCCTTTGATGCTCTTCTTCATAGAAGTATTCATTGTGTACACATATGAGACTTTTGAGTGGTTTATACTAGACCTTTTTTCTTCTTTTTTTCCTCCTAGAAGGAAAATTAGCTTTTATTTGGAATTGCAGTCAATCTAACCACAGGAGAGCACATCAAAACACTACAATATAAAGCATTTACCTAACTTTTAATGTTTTCATCTTTTTCATTTGTAATGTATTATATCTAGCCTTTTAATAGACTTTGTTTTTATTTGGATAATTACTTTTAATTTAACTTCAATTTCAATGAAAATAAACTGTTTTATTGCAGAAAATTGAATCAATGGTCTATCTTTCCAATTTACTATTATGAATTTTCAAATACATAATGATGCCAGAACATTGTCTTAAATTTCAGTAGGACTGGTATTATTATTAGCTCTGCTACTTTTTGGGGGGCAGTCAGGTATCTAAATGGATAGAGTTCTGTTCTAAGAGTCAGGAAGACATTTTCCTTAGTTCAGATCCATTTTCAGGCTTTTACTAGTTGGGTCACCCTGTGCAAGCCACTTCACTCTATTTCCCTTAGTTTCCTCTTGTGTAAAATGAACTGGAGAGGGAAATGGCAAAGATTCAATTATATTTGACAAGAAAACTCCAAATGGTGTTACAGAGAGTCAGACATGACTGAAATGACTAAACAACTATGCTACTTAGAACTACTTGTGTGACCTTAGACAAGTAATTTCAATTCTTTGAGCCTCAGTTTCTTCATTTTTGGAAAAGTATTGAACTAGATAATCTCTAAGATCTCTTCTACACCTAATCCTTCAATTCTAAGCACCCCTAAATTCACTAAAATGAATTTTTCTTTATCCTGTGACAGTTTTCTCTGGTGTTTATGTTATTTATATAGTATTCTGCTCATTTAACATTTTTCAGTGGAAGTGGAAAAAAAGTTTTTTTGTATATTCTCCTTGATTTCTCTTTTCATACCTATATATTTCATGCTCTTTATGTATATATATATATATGTGCATGTATACATTACACTGATTCAATCACATTAAACATACTTTTATTACATGTGTATTTATGTAAGTATGTATATCAATTACTTGAATAATATTTATTAAGTGCATACTATATACCAGGTACTGTGTGAAGCACTAGTGATTAAAAAAAAAAAAAGCTAAAGATAGTCCTTTATGTCAAGAAGTATTTAGACCCTATTCTAGGGTTTAAACAATTTGGGAAACTGAGCTTTTCTAGACCACTAGATATGACTTCTTAATTCATGTTCTCACATATATACATATTTGCCATCCTTTTTGGTGCCCACAATTGAAGCTAAATCAATAAATATTGAGGTATATTTTTGTACGTTTTGGAAAACTTTTCTAAGTTCTTCATAGGAGTTTTTTTACATCACTTCCTGCAATAAATGTTGATGAATAGATTGTAATTTTCCTCATCATGAGTACTTGCATGGTGAGATGACCAAGTGTTCTGTGAAATGATGTTTCTTGCTGCATTTGGCACACTGTAATGCCATCTCTGCCAAATCCTTTATTTGCCTCTCCAATAGTGCATCCCAGGAGTCATCTTTCCATTTAGCTATAGCTTTTCTATAGCTCCTGTGTTCACTTATTGCAAGAATGCTGGTATGTGCTTAATACAGTAGAAATATATCTACCTGTTGGCCTCTGGATAAAGATTATACACTTAAAAGTATAACCCCTCAAATTCATATTTCTAAATGGCCTAATTCAAAATACTTAAAAAGCCTAAGAATTGGGTAGTAATTTTTAGCAACTGTGGACTTCCTTTCTTTTATTCTTCTTTTATTATAAATTCAATAATCATCCCCAAGCACAAACATTTC
Organism: Monodelphis domestica; assembly: GCF_027887165.1. Classification (NCBI taxonomy): domain Eukaryota; kingdom Metazoa; phylum Chordata; class Mammalia; order Didelphimorphia; family Didelphidae; genus Monodelphis; species Monodelphis domestica. Next base: position 194,889,274 of record NC_077231.1, read on the forward strand.
AAAATACAAAACACACGGAAAAGAATTGTATAAGAAGTGTGAACTTCTATTATATGCAGTTTTTTGAAAGAAATATTTATGGGACTTTTAGGTATGGCACTAAGATGACCGAGTAGAATCAGAAAAAGCTTGAACCACGATGAGAATCCTCTCCAAACAACCTAAAATAACACCTCAAAATGAATACTGGTGTGAAAGAACCATCAAGGAGACAGAATGAAGCAACTTTCATGTAAAGAACAAGTTGAAAGGTAAGCAAAGAAGGTCTAGTTCACTGGGTGAGAGAAGAGCATAACTTGCAAGAGGCCATGACAAGGAGTTCCTGGGGAAACCAATAGCAAGCTCCCCACCCACATTTACTATTCTAGGTTCTGAAGGTATATGTACTAAGTGTACTATAATATACCTGGCTCAAGCCAATGTGGAGACCCTGAGACCCTGCCTAAGCCAATAGCAGAGTAGCCCCCCCCCCCACACACACACCCCTTAAAGTTTCAAGCTCCAGCCCCAACCTTAAGCGAAGTCTTGGATGCCAGCACAAGGTAGTCTGTGTGGCATGCCTGATCTGTGTAAGCCCAGATCAAGGCTGGGGACCCCAGCTCAAGCTTGTAGTGAGGACTTGAACCCCAGTGCAAGGCAGTATGTGGTATACCTTGTTTGTATGAGTCCAGGGCAAGTACCCCACCAGCCCCAGCACAAGGGAAGTCCACAGTGCACCTGGCCAGAGTAAGACCAGGGAGAGGACTAGTGCCCCAGCTCCAACCTGAAGGGAGGATGTGAAATTTAGTGAAAGCCAATTAGCAGCTTATCTGGTTTGCTTAAATCCAGAGTCCCTCCCCAAACTCAAGGCCCCCAGGGTACCTGACCTACTCAAGCCTAGTGTGAGGCCAAAAGCCTACAAAGTCTGAGATTAGACCTTTAGAGTAGTTCACAGCTCTCTGAGCTCTGCAAGCCTCCAGCAGTCTCAGGGGGTGATTGAATCAGCAGTGGGAGGTAGCTTTCAGAGCTCCCAGCCCACAGAAACAGAGCTAAGGGCAGCAACAAGGAAAAACTGAAGTTTAAGAGAATGTTTCCTCTACCATGAGAACAGAGTAAGCCTTTAATATAAAAGTGAAAGTCAAGAAAAAGGTTGTGAAAATGAGCAAACGTCAAGGAAAAAAAAACACAACACCTAACCAAGAAAAATTCTGTGGTGACAAAAAAGGCAAGGAATAGATTAAAAAGGGGACAGTGGAAGCAAAGAAAGCTTCAAAGAAAAATATGAATTGGTCTTAAGAATTCTAGAGAATCAAGTAAAAAACTAGTTGAAAATGTTAATAGCATTAGAAACGTTGCTGGACACAAAATAAATCCCCCCAAATTATCAGCATTTCTATGAATTTCCAGCCAAGTTCAGTATCTAGAGATAAAAAGAGAAATTCCATTTAAAATAACTCTAGATAATAGAAAATTTCTGGTAATCTACTTGCCAAGATGAACCCAGGAATTATATGAACACAATTAAAAATGCTTTTCATATAAATAGGGTCAGATTTAAACATTTAGAAAAAATATTAATTGATCATGGGTACACCAAACTAACATAATAAAAATGACAATTCTACCTAAATTAATTTATTTACACAGTGCCATACAAATCATACTACCAAATTATTATTTTATAGAATGATGAAAAAAACATTAATACAATTCATCTGGAAGAACAAAAGGTCAAGAATATCAAGGGAATTAATGAAAATAAATGCGAAGGAAGGTGACCTAACAGTACCAGATCTCAAACTCTACTTATAAAGCGGTAATTATCAAAATAGTCTGGTTCTGGCTAAGAAATAGAATGGTAGATCAATGGAATAGAGTAATTACACAATATATAGCAGTAAATTACCTTAGCAACCTATTCTTTGATAAACCCAAAGACTCCTGCTTTGGGGATAAGAACTCACTATTTAACAAAAAATGTTGGAAAAATTTGAGAATATTATGGCAGAAACTAATTATAGACCAATATTTCACGCCCTGTGCCAAGATAAGGTCAAAATGAACATATAATTTACATATAAAGAATTATAAAATAAGCAAATTATGGGAACTTGGAATCATTTACCTGATGAATCTATGCAGAAGGGAAGAATGTATTTAAAAACAAGAGATAGAGAGCATTTTAAGTTGTAAAGTGAATAATTGATTATGTTAAATTAAAAAGATTTTGTAAAAATGAATGTAATCAAAATTAGAAGGAAAACATAAACTGGGAAAATTTTTTTACAGTTTTCTCTGTTACAGGTCTAATTCTCAAATCTATAGTAAACCAAATGACGTTTATAAGAATACAAGTCATTCCCCAATTGGCAAATGGTCAAAGGATATGAACCAGCAGTTTTCAGATATAGAAATCAAAACTATCAATGACCATATGAAAAATGTTCTAAATCACTCTTCGTTAGAGGAATATAAATTAAAACGATTCTGAGGTGCCACCTTATACCTATCAAATTGGCCAATATGACAGTAAAGGAAACTGACAAATGTTGGAAGGGATATAGCAAAATTGGGTCGCTAATGCATTATTGGCAGATTTTTAAAAAGAAATTAATTAATTATTATTTATTTCTTTTAATTATTTGTACACAGAAATGCTATTTAAGTTTATAATAATAAAATATTTTAAATCTGCCCAAGTTGTTTTGAAGATTTTTATAATTTTTTTTCTTTCTTTTATTTTGATAACAAATTTCCAAAAATGTTTTCCAAAGTTATAGGATTCATATTGTTTTCCTTCCTTCTTCACTCTCTCTTCCTGGAATTGACAAGCAATTCAGTCTGGATTATACATGTATTATCAAGTAAAACACATTTCCATATTACTCATTTTTGTAAGTGGTAATCTTATAAAACCAAAACCTTAAATCATATATCCAGATAACCAAAAGATGAATCATATGTTATAATCTGTATTTATATTTCAGTAGTTCTTTCTCTGGAGGTGGAGAGCATTCTTTTTCATAAGTCCCTCAAAATTGTCCTTTATCATTATATTGCTGTTAGTAGCAAAGTCTATCACATTTCATCGTTCCACAATATTTCAGTTACTGTGTATAATGTTCTGGTTCTGCTCATTTCACTCTGCATTAAATTGCATAAGTCTTTCCAAAATCATACTATTCATCATTCCCTATAGCACAATAGTATTCCATCACATCATATACTGCATTTTGTTCAGCCATTCGCTAATTGAGGGACATGCCTTTAGTTTTCAATTCTTTGCCATCACAAAAAGGACAGCTATAAATATTTTTGTACGAACAGATCCTTTCCTAATTTTTAAAAAAATCTCTTTGGGATAAAGATGTTGGTGGAGTTTTGAACTGTTCCAACCATTCTGGAGGTCAATTTGGAACTATGCCCAAAGGGCTATAAATTTGAGCATACTCTTTGGTCCTGTAATGCCATTTCTGGATCTGTATCCCAAAGAGATAATAAAAAAGAAGAAAGGACCTACAAATATATTTATAGCTCTTCTTTTCATGGTAGCAAAGAACTGGAAATGGAAAGGACATCCATCAATTGGGGAATAGCTGAACAAGTTGTGTTATATTTTGGTGATGGAATACTATTGCGCTCTAAGAAATGATAAGCAAGATGGTTTCAGAAAAAGCTGGAAAGATCTTCATGAGCTAATGCAGAGTGAAATAAGCAGAATTGGGAGAACAATGTATACAGTAACAATAATGTACTATAATCAGCAGTGAAATTTTAGCTATTCTCAACAATGCAAGGATCTGGGACAATTCCGAAAGACATAATGGGCAATGCTATATACCTTGAGAGAAATAACTGTTTGGGGTCAGATGGATACAGATCAAAGCATACTGTATTTCATATCAGCGTGTTTGTGATTTTGTTTTAGAGTTTTAATTTTATAACAATGACCAATATAAAAGTGTGTTTTATATGATAATACATGTATGGTACAGATCAAATTTCTTCACATCTCCCAGTGTGGGGAGGAAAGAGAGGAAAGGAGATGGTTTGGATCTTATAATTTTGTGAAATATGTTGAAAATTATTATTACTTATATTGGGAAAATAAAATATATTTAAATTAAAGAAAAGCAATATTTATGAGTATTTTGAGTTCAATAAGGTAGTAATAAAACTTCTTTATTTATATCATTCTTTGTACTTCCTCTCCTTTCTTTGCTTTCAAAAATGCTTTGTTGACGCATTTCTTCACGCCTATCACTATTAATGCATGTTTTTCCTCCATGAGTAGAAATCCTCTCATAACAATTCTAAAGCCATTATGTATATAATATTATTAACTCATAGACCATGTCTGAGAATGAGTATATATGATTCAGTGTCTCTATAGTCCATCACCTAACTACCAAGAAGTGACATGTGTATTGTTTATTATCAATCGTTCTGAAGTTTTGATTGTGCTAGAGCCAGTTTGATCCAGATCAGAAGAGCCAACTATTAAATTTTCAGGAGGAGCACTTATAACTTAGAAATCAGCAAATTCATCAGATCAGGGCTAGATTTGTTGTCTTTCTGCTTGTCTACTTTTATGGATGAAAATTAAACTAAAAAGAGGAATCATTTATAAGTTTGTTTTACCCCATAAAGCTAGTTAAATAATTGTCAGTACATTGTGGATTGTTCCCCATTTGGGGAGAATTCTGAAACCTTTCAAAGTTGTTTCTCTTTAAATTATTTTACACTCTTTTATGAATTATTATCTTGATTCGGCTCATTAAATGGCAATAGCTCATCTATCTTTCCATATTTTTCTAATTCTATCAGTTATTATTTCTTATGGCACAATAAAATTCCACAAAATCAATATTCTATTATTTGTTTAGCTCTTCACTAGTTGATGGGCAGCTATTGTATTTTCATTTATTTATTACAACATAAAATGCCACTATAAATATGTACATATATTTATGTAGATTTTCCCTTTTGTCTTTTACTTTTAGAGATGTATATCTAAGAGTAATACAATGAATCAAATGATATGTACACATTAGTAATTTGGGAAATATAGTTATTATTTTGCATGCTGATTGATCCAATTCACTGCTCCACAAATAATAGCATGCAAGTGTTCTGGGACTCCCCCAATAACTTCTCTAAAATTTCTTAATCATTCTGATGTACATGAAGTGGAATATTAATGGCTTTATTTTAATTTCTCTTATTATATTAGTGACATGGATTTTTAAAATATTGTTTTTGATAGTCTGTATTCCTTCATTTGAGGATTTACACTTTATATCTTTTGACCAATTAGCTATTGAGAATTTATTTTTTATATTTGCATCAGTTATTTATATGCTTTATATATCAGAACCTTAGCAAATAATTTTTCTATATAAGAAATATACTCTTCAATATACGTATATTATCATATGAGCTTTTGTAATCAGGTATTGTATCCATTTAGAATTTCTTATGTCATATAGTATAAGACATTAGTCTGAATTTAAAGTCTGCCTTATTGCTTTCCACTTTTCCCAGAAGTTTTTGTCAGTGAGGGAGTCATTAGCCCAGCAATCCACGTCCTTGGGTTAATTGAATACCATGCTACTGTTTGTTTCTGGATCTCATTTTTATTATAATTATCCCCACCAATTATTGTTTTGCTATTTCTTGCTATATTTCACTTAGATTTCCCTTTATATATTTAGAAATTATGCCATTTGGTACATATTTATTTAATATTTATATTATTTAGTAATTCATGTCACCTTTAAACAAAATGGTTTCCTTGTTTATCTTTTTAAATGTCTATTTTTCTTGTTATCTTGTCCAGAATCATGACGAGTATTCATGCTTCTTTTGGATTCACATGAGATATAATGAAATCTACTTTAGTTTTTCATCTTAACTCTACATAAATTGTATGTTTCACATACATTACTAGTAAACTACATATTGTATTTTTCTTCCCAATCCATCCTACCATTCTGCCACTTTCCTTTGGGTGTGTTTATTAATCTTAAAAGTTATGTCTTGGGCATATCTTTCTTTACATCACTTCTTATAATAAGGTTTCCCCTCTTCTCTTTCCTCTTTTTTCCAATTCTCCTTTTACAGTGAAGAAGGTAGAAAAGATACATACTGAGATCAACACTAATAAGCTCTCATTTTAGTTGTCTGTTCCTATTCCTTTGCCCTTCCTTTTTTTATGCTACTCTGATCTAAATTACTGACCAGAGTTTCTCTCCTTTTAAGTCTCCATTTATAATCTCTCCTTCTTGGTTGAGTTTGTCCTTACTTGGGAGAATTTTCTCCACAATATTCTCCTCATGAATGCTCCATTTCCTCCTCTCTATTCCCACCTGCTTCCCTAATGAAGTTAAAGTATTTCTGGGATAAACCCTGCATATATTTGGATGTTTAAACTTTCTTTTCCTGTTTGAGATGAGTTAAATTCATCAGTTGCTTCTCATGTGTCTATATTTCTTCTGGTCTGCCAAAAATATGAAAAAATTGTGAATTCTTTTCTGTATTTCTTCCCTCATATGTTTTCTTTTCCCCATCCCTTTTCTTTATTCTTCTAAGTCAAAGAATATAGCATAAAACTCCACCTTGGTGTTGTGATAAGGGAATCACTTTAAAAGACTGATATATATTAATTTAAGGTCACCAAGGAATTCAGCCATGTAATTCCTAAATGAAAAACTCAAGTCAGCTGTCAGCCTTTTTTGGAGTTTAATTACAATAGGAGCAAGAAAGGAATTAGAGATAGAGAGAAAGAAAAAGGGAGAGAAGGGAATAGAGCTTAAATACCCCTTCTGTTTAGGCTGGGCCAAAAGGCCCAAGCCCTTAGATAGCTGGGGCAAAGAAAGGAGATCAGTCCCTATCACTCACGTGACCAAAATGGAGAAACAGTCTCAGAGGCCCCCACCTTCAGCTTCCTTCAGCGCAAGCTTCTCCGAGTCCACCACAATCACCCCGACCAAACTCCTCAACCCCCCTCAAGTCTCCAGACCTTCCTATCTTTAAGGAAATCATCCAAGTTCCTCCTCTCAGTTCTCCCATCTACCAATCACTGTTCATCAATTTCCCTGTGCCAATGGAGGCTCTAGCTTAACCCAGGACCGCCCAGAGGTTTCTGGCTTTTGCACATGTCTGTTGAAGGTCATATTTTCAAATGATTAAATCTTTGATCTAAGCTGCAGCCCTTACTCAATCCTGTTAGGACTGAATAGGGTGGAGATTGATTCCAAGTATCTCCATTGTATCAATTCTAAAATCAATCATGATTCAAAGAAATTCCTGTTCTATGCTTAAGCATAGGTCAAAGTCCTTTCCATTGTTCAGCAAAAGGTTTCTGTCCTAAAGTAATCTTAAGAAGGGAAGAGAAGGATCCTCCCATGCCAATGGGGTTCCCATTCCAATAGACTATCAGTAAGAAATTTTCCAAGTATGAAATATCCCAATGGTGAAATTTCCAACATTTATAAGTCTAAGGAATTTTGAGGTTTACAATCCCCCCTGATGATCATTGGGAGACTAGTCTCCCCATTGATCATTTAACATAATCGTTTTGTAGTTCTAAATTCACTTCTAACTAAAGATATACACAATATTCAAAATTGCAAAAAAATTAATTTTTTTCCAAAGGATCAGTGTTGAGTTTATCTTTCAGTGTCTTTCAATTGGCTCTAGAAGATAGCAGAATTTTGAAAGGACAGTTGCCTCCTTTCCCTCATGCAGATATGTGCATTTGGTCATAATTTAACTATTTGAAATGGCTTATAAATAGTATTTAAGTTTCTCATTTGTATTTCAAATATTCTATAAAACTCTCTTATTTCAATAGGAATGCTTAGATGTTCTAAATTTTATTAAAAGTTAATTGTTTCTTTATAAATTATACTTAGCTTTTAAAAAACAATGTATTCTAGGTATTAAGCCTTTTGCATTTTTTGCTTATATTACAGGATTTCCATTATTTTCTAATACTTGCTGGTGGGTCTTATGTGATCCTGACTGTCATTCCATGGCATTTCTCTTTCTTCTGGCTACTTCTAATATTTATTTTGAATTTTGACTATGACATTTCTGAATATATTCAATTCTTTCACATAGTGAGGAGTGTGTTCTTTCCATTTTCACTTTGATCTCTGAATAGTTCTGGAAAATTTTACTTTCATGATTTCATATCTATAGTATATGAGTTTTTAGTTTGAACATAGTTTTATAGAGTCTAATGATTCCTAAATAATCTCTCATTATCCTATTTTCTGGGTCAGTTGATTTTATAGTAATTTTATATCTCACTTGTTCTTTTTAATTTTTCAGTCTTTTGACTATCATTATATTTCTTGTTGCCAAATTGAATCCTTCAGCTATATTTGCTCATTTACAATTTTCAGGCTTCTGCTTACTGGCTAAATCTATCAATTTCTTGCTTTAAGTCAGTGATGGAGAACCTATGGCATAGGTGCCAAAGGTGACATGCAGAGCATTCTCTGTGGGCATGTGGCTTCCCCACCCCCACCCCACCCAAGAGTTTCTTACTAGAAAAGAAGAGGACTTGGGTGGAACTGCTCTCCTCTCTTCTCCATGGCACCTGAAGACATTTTTTCACATCACTCTCCCTTCTGCCTAGCAGCCCACTGAAAGTGCTTTCTTCCTCCCCTGGGTGGGGAAAGGGAAGGGAAGGGCACTAGGTGGGGGGGGTAGGTAGCAGCACTACATGGGGGGAGGGAGCAGCAGGCAAAGCCCTTGGTCTGGAGGGTGAGGTGGGGGCAAAGCCCAACACTCCATCTCTAAAAGGTTCACCATCACTGCTTTAAGCAATTTATTCTTTATCAAATAGTCTAAATTTAATTTCTTTGTCTTTTCTTTCAAAACTTCCTTCATTTTTCCATTCATTCTCAGGAATCCTGCTGCTGAATATCCATGATTTTTCCTTTTAGTTCATATCTACAACTTTTTCTATTGAGTTAGAATTTTGTGACCCTTCCTGTGTTGCTTGGGGTGCTTAAGCCAAGTTTCAAACACCAGTAGCAATCCTAGATGATAAGTCCTGCTTCTAACATCATTTGAGAGAAGCTACCCTGTGGAGCCTGGGTGGAAAGCTGACTGAAGCAAGTCCTAATCTTTTCTTGATACTTGGCCAGAAGCTTTAAACTGGATATAAGATGGATACCAAATCCTATGGACCATTGCAGTCTCTATAGCTTCAGCCAAACTTCTCAGACTTCTGGGGTGACATGCGAACATTATCCTTTTCTTTGTGTAGTCATGTATTGGAGGTCCTGTACTTTAGGCCTAGAACCTGGAATGTCCCAATCTAGAACATGTTGGCTTTTATCTGCTCTCTTTAAATGTTTCCAGATCTCCATCATGCTCTCACCAGTTTCTTTGTACAGTCAGCTTTCTACCAAGAAATCTGAGCTTCTGGCTTCAGTTTTTGGTCTCAGTCCCTGGATAAATCCCAGAATTCAGGCCAATCTACCATTTCAAAACCAGACCTATTTCCTTGTGTAGTTATCTACCTCAAGATATGTGGTTTTATGCTTCAAACCTTGGGGCAAAACTAACAAATATGGTAGATTTCATGTCCTTCTCCTAGAGATTCTTCAGATCCATGTTGTTTGTTTTTTTTTTTAAACTGTTTTTGGTCCATTTTTATTCTGCCCCTACCTTTTGAGAGGTTGCAACTCCTGGGAACAGTTCTTGCTTCAGATCCCTATCTCTTTGTTTCCTCCTTTAGGTGATAAAGGAATTCTGTTGTATTTTTGTCTGGTTTTGTTGTTTCTTCTGACATTATTCATCTTTAGTAAGTATTCTTTAGGGTACCTGAGTTTACTTAGAACTTTTACATAATAATCATAACTAAAAGTACCCCCACCATCCCCTTTTCAAAACTCTTGCTTCTGTCCCTTGTAAAAGCAAAAAGGGATAGCATTGGTCTAAGGACCACAACATTTTATTTTACTTTCATAGGTTCCCCTGGTTCCAAAATCCAATATTTAGTGGCCAATCTACTTTTCTATGATTAGAGAAGCTAGCCTAATATCTGGTATGAAGATAATACTAGTTTGGGGATATTTACAAAAATCTTTTTTCCCCTCATATGCACAAGATACCCAAAGTGAGTTTCATGGAGGACTGTTTTACTTCAAGGAATAGAAATTCTAAATTTAAAATTGAAAGTTTAATAAATTAACCCAATATGACTATGCCTAATTTTTATTTCTTAAGTATATGAGACATTATTTTGAGAATTCTTGATTGTAATGTTTTGTCACCTTAGACTGTATTTGGAATTATTTTGACCTTCCCATTCCTTTCTGTAGTTTTTAGTAGTTACTGAATCTTTTCATTTTATTTCAGTATCATTTCCTTTTTATTTGAAGCTTTTTCTTCTTTGAAACCTGGAGAATCGGTGTTTGCCATTGGAATTGTCAAAATTAATCACTAGGTATCTAGGAGATTGCGAAAGTTTTGAACAACTTTATTTTTATCATTTCTTGCATTATGATACTCAGGATTTTGGACACATGCTCTTCTTAGAGCTCTATGATCCTTAATTAATCTGTATGCTTTCCTTCACTGAGATTAATGTTTTGCTTATATGGATATCTCATTTTATTTTAATACTACTTTTTAAAGTCTCTTCCTGACTTCTCTGTATTTGTATTCACAATTAGTTATGCCCTCTTTTGTTTCTTTGGTGAGGTTTTTTTTTAATTGGGGTTTTAAGTTTTTCTATTCTGCTGATGGTCTCTGCTTTATGGGCCATAAATTCTGTTTTGCAATTCTTGTTTCTTTTTAGTATCATTCATGAACATCCTGCTATGATTCCATGAGGAAGGATCTGGGTGAGGACTGACTACATTAGAAATTAATCTTTTCTGCTGTTGGTTCATCCAGTTTTATTTTTTAAGAGTTCTTTACACCTACAAACTATGAGAGAGTTAATAAATTTGAGTGGTTGTGAGGATCAGAGGACGTGTTTAATCATCTGTCTTGTTGATCATATGACCCAGGAATAGAATATAATGTTTTATACATCTATCAGATTCTTTGGTAACTAGAAAATAGTGAGAATTCACTAGACATTTCATTTCATACAGCTAATTGTTTCTCCCCCTTCCCTGTGTAACCACTGTACAAATATGGATTTTTAGATGTTGGTTTTAAGCAAAGAACATCTTTCTTTTCTTTTCTATTTCCTCTCTCACTATTCTAATTTCTCCTAGAAAATTGAATATTGTGTATATCTTTAGTTAGAAGTGAATTTAGAACTACAAAATAATTATGTTAAATGATCAATGGGGAGACTAGTCTCCCAATGATCATCAGGGGGGATTGTAAACCTCAAATTTCCTTAGACTTATAAATGTTGGAAATTTCACCATTGGGATATTTCATACTTGGAAAATTTCTTACTGATTGTCTATTGGAATGGGAACCCCATTGGCATGGGAGGTTCCTTCTCTTCCCTTCTTAAGATTACTTTAGGACAGAAACCCTTTGCTGAACAATGGAAAGGACTTTGACCTATGCTTAAGCATAGAACAGGAATTTCTTTGAGTCTTGATTGATTTTAGAATTGATACAATGGAGATACTTGGAATAAATCTCCACCCTATTCAGTCCTAATAGGATTGAGTAAGGGCTGCAGCCTAGATCAAAATTTAATTATTCCAATCTCTACCCTACTCAAGTTAACAGGATTTAGAAAGGGCTGTAGCAAAGGAGTAAAGATTTAATCATTTGAAAATATGACCTTCAACAGACATGTGCAAAAGCCAGAAACCTCTGGGCGGTCCTGGGTTAAGTTAGAGCCTCCATTGGCACAGGGAAATTGATGAACAGTGATTGGTAGATGGGAGAACTGAGGGGAGGAACTTGGATGGTTTCCTTAAAGACAGGGGGTCTGGAGACTCGAGGGAGAGGGAGAGTTGGTCGGTGTGGTTTGTGTGGGCTCTGAGAAGGCTTGCTCTGAAGGAAGCTGAAGGTGAGGGCCTCTGAGACTGTTTCTCCATTTAGGACACGTGAGTAATAGGGACTGATCTCTTTTCTTTGCCCCAGCTATCTAAGGGCTTGGGCCTTTTGGCCCAGCCTAAACAGAAGGGGTATTTAAGCCCTATTCCCTTCTCTCCCTTTTTCTCTCTCTCTATCTCTAATTCCTTTCTTACTCCTATTGTAATTAAACTCCAAAAAAGGCTGACGGCTGACTTGAGTTTTTCATTTAGGAATTACATAGCTGATTCCTTGGCGACCTTAAATTAATATATATCAGTCTTTTAAAGTGATTCCCTTGTTACACTGAATATGTATCATATCTTAAAACTGAACTGGTTAATATCTGCAAGGAGAGGATAATTATCAAATGCTTGTGTTATATCAACAGGGAAAACTTCAAGATTACTTGTCTCTCTTCTTGTTTTTGACTTTCCTAGGGACTCCTGTGGTAAAATTGATGCTATGTACTAAAGAATTTTTATTTGAGTTGAATTTCCTCCAATTATGCTGGAATTCTGCTATGAGAAGAAAAGGCAACTCAATCAAGTGGAATAGTGATTCAGCTGGAAAAAGCATAAGGGAGGTCTTTCCTTTATTTTGTTCCCTAGGTGTAAAGAGGAGTGACTCACTGCTTGTTTCAAGTTCAGGGATATATGTCTGGGTAAATGGGGGATTATATGTTCATATCATTCTGGTCACTCTAAGTTCTTCCAGAAGTCCTTTCACCTGCCTGTGCCTATTGTCATTTTTTGGTTCAGCCTGTCAACAAAGTAGGGATTTATCCTGGTGGCAATGAACTAATTTCCAGGCTCTGGGAAAGAAAGCCAAATAAAATAAAACAACACTAAAAACAAAAAATGAAAACCTAAAACAAACTTTGGGTAACAGATCATTCAAGTTTTCTTATTTGACTATTATATAGTTTTAAGAGAAGAGATGATATAAAAATTTTACTATTCCTTCTCAAATCAAGGGAATATTATATGTCCCTAGCTCAGTCCCTGCAGAACTCAGTTTCCTTGCATAATTTGTCTTTAAGGACATTTGAGATCCATTTCACATTCTTCTCAACATCTGAGTGGTGCTCAGGATTCAAACATTCTATATCCAGTGGGAAGTGGCAGATATTTTTTTCTTTTGAAGATGGAAGTATTTATTAGCACATGGAAGGATAGGCATAATGTTGGTATGGATTTATTAGTTCTCTATTGAATCTGCCCATTTTTTTTCAGAAACATTTGTATCTAATGGAAGGAACTTTCATATTCTTATTTCTTCAAAGAACTAAAGATAATAGTTAAATACCTAACTAAATGTACTGTTTTAACATTTTAGTATTTTTTGTTTATATGCATGTTTAAAGAAAATTATTGAAAATTGGGAATGAGGGAGGGAGGGAGAGAGAGAGAGGGAAAGAGAGAGAGATATTTAAATAAGAGTAATGGAAGCCATTGTATTATACAGAGTAGATTAAACTAGTATTTTATTCCTTATTTCAGTTCTCATAGGTTACTTTTGATAAATATTTTTTTTCAATATTTTACTGCAAATTGAAAATGAAAGAACCTTTTTTTTTTACAAGGCAAGATTGTTCCATTTGTCACTAGGCCACAGATAACTTTCCTTGTTTATTCCAAAGGCAACTTTTGTGCCAAGCAAAGTAATTTAGAATGTTTTGTATTCATCAGAAACATTCATAGAGAATGATTTAGTAACAATGATCTAAATGACTTAAGTGGTTAGATTGGAATCTCTAGACTTTTCTGAGGCTTTGGCTAAAGGTTTGCAACAAATGCAATAAAAGGGACAATTTTGGGAAAAGACTAAAGTCTTCTTTTTTTTCTCTTCCCTCTTATTTTGTAACATGTTCCTGGCCACTTTGTTTAGAAAGCAATCTTGGTGGGAAATCAAGAAGATAATTCATCAAACAAGCTTGTTTTGAAAAAGGAAGCACTTGACTTAATTAGAAATAAAATGGAAGACTATCTCATCTTTATGTGAAGCATCGAAGAATTTGTTCAGGTAAGGAATCAGAAAGGAGGTGGTCTGAAGACCTAGGTAAATAAATTTCTTAAGGACCACCATTTAAGATTTGTATAAAACAATTCCTCATACTCCAATGCCTTAAGACAACTATATTTTTTTTCCATTTCATACATAAATAAAAATGACTTCCAGGCCTATTTGATTCTAGAATGAATTATTCTGTCATAGCCTGACAAGGAATGACAAATAAGCCCTCCATAATGAAAACTCTGGCAGAGCCTATATTCTCAGTAGGAGCTCTTAAGAGAAAGCAAGGACAATTTTTCTTGCATCCTTACTCTTTTAAATGTAGGATGCAGGCTTGTCAATCCCTATTATATTATTAGATGACTTTGAAGAGTCTGAAAATGTGAGACAATAATTTCTCTGACTAGCAATCCAGGACATACAACTATAGCAAGTGGTAAAAGAGATCGATTAGACTAGGTCGATGGCTTAGACAACATTAATATATTTTGCCTACTTGTCAACATGGGTATAAACCTCTCTCTTCCAATTCGAGTTAGGAAAACAAAAGTCACATTCAAGCTCTGGGTTTTTTAATAACAGGAGAGTACCAAAATGGCAGTTTATCAGGGGTGTGCTTCTACATAGTTAACAACCTGTTGTTGAAAAATAATGTATAATCAAAACACTTTTATGTTTAATCAGTATTACTAATGTTAAACCTAGAACATCAATATAAGAAACCAAGCCCTGATTTGTAGCAGTTTCCAGGTTTTGTGATATAAGTGCTCACACTGATAATATAATTTTATTTGGCTCTCCCAAGCTAGTACAAACCAGTTCCAGCACATCATGGTGACTAATGTTCAGGGGTACATTGGAACTGCTGCAGACTGTCTAGGACAGCCATTGTTGAATTTTCAGTGTGAACATTTACACTTCAGACATAGTGAAACTACAAATCAGAGCTTGATTTCTTGTTTTGTTCATTGTCTAGACTTAAGAAAGTGATGGAGAAAATTTTAATAATGGAGATTAAACTTAAAAAGTGTTTGTTGCATATCTGGGAAATTTTTCTGAAACATATGGAAGCACATCCTTGCTTATATGTTTCTCTGAATAACAATAAAAAGAACTTGACAGTCTTAATGTGTATTACAAATGCATTTATGAACTGCTTTGGCTCAATTAATTCACCCAACATCCTAGACAATTTATCTTTTAAAAAACTGTTTAGTAGTGGGAAAAGGAGAAAGAAAATAGAAGAACAGTGCTCTCTTCTTTATTCTTATTCTCTCCTCTTCTCTGCTAAGAAAATGCAAACTGTCTCAGGGTACCTTTACAACCTTTCTTGGCTACTTTTCTCCCACAAACTATTCTTCCAGATGTATCACTTCTCCCCAAATCCCAATGTTACAATGTAACATTTTGTGTGAAGGGAGGTGGTAATCAGATTTGGGATAATCACAAAACAATGTGTTTTTTCCTCTGACCATTGAGACCTATTTCTGTCAGGGTCCCATGATCACTGACTTGCAGGATCCAGTGATCTCTGACATAGACACACTAAGAGGGAAACATATATTCGATGTAAAAGATAGTAGTGGGCAACCCACAAATCTTAGAGTAGAGTTCTTAACTTTTAAACAGTCTGGTGAAGCATATGAAAGACTTCTTAGAATGTTTTTAAATATATATAAAATACATAGGAATATTATTATATTTATAAAAGGTCTGTTTGCCAAAGCTGGGACCCTGAATAGTTGGTTGTTTTTTTCCTAAGTACTAGTTACCTAGAGTATGACTCTGGGCAAGTTACTCAAACCTGTTAGCCTCAGTTTTTCTCATTGGTAAAATGAGATGGAGAAAGAAATAGCAAACCACTCCAGTATCTTTGCTAAAAAAACCTCTATTGGATTCACAAAGAATTGGACATGGGCAAAATGACTGAACGACAATAAAAAAGAGAAGAAACAGCTCTAATCATTACATTAAGATTGGGGCTGGGGTCAAAAGAGTTGGAATTTCCTGTTCAGTGGGATTTTGAAAAATCTCTCTGGAGATGGATAGGATAAGAGCTAGAGAATGTGAGCAACAGAAGTAGCAGCAGAAGCAGGGGCAGATGGATGACTCCTCCCAGGAGACAGAGAAGCCTCTTAGCAGCTGGAGAACTCTCTCTTCCCTGGCTCACAGATCAGCTTATTAAGAGAATCCAGCAGAGAGTGACTGAATTCTCTTGTTTCTGAGAAACTTATGCAATAATGGTGAATCTGCTCCACCTTTCAGTTTCTCCCTATTGTTTTATTTCAGGTTGTAAGGTTAATTACTAAGGGTTGCTTTGAATATTTAAAAATTTTTCCCATTAGCTACTTATTTTTTTAAAACAATGATTTAATAAAGATAAGATAATTTTAGTAGCATCATAAATTTGTGCCATTCTTACTTGGCCATCAACAGATGGCCTTAGGACTTGAAGCATCTTATTAATTCTGTTTCCAGTTTGCATTTTAAGATTTTTTCCTTCTTCTTTTTTTAAAGCTTTGTAGAAATAGGAAATTAGTGGAACTGGACCTAGTCTTAGACTAAAATCATCATGAGTTAATTTCAGTATTTCCTACTGAGACTGATTGATGTGTGCCAGAAGCCTTTGGGCTTTTTTTCTTCCCTCATCTATAGAGGAGAGAAAGGAGTAGAGACTTTAATAGGTCATGTCCTATGAGAGTCACAGTGACTTCTGCTGGGCATCATATTGAAACTTAACTATCAAAATACTTTTTAAAAAATTCATAGACATCAGATCAAGACCCCTTACTCTAGTCCTATGTTGGAGAAGACATGCATGCTTGCCCTGGCAGCATGGAGGTGGCTGCTTTGGCCCTCCTCTCCATGATGCCTGAGGACATTTTTGCATGCTCTGCCTCTCTGTCCAACAGACCAATGAGAGTGCTTCCTCCCTCCAATCTCTAGGATAATATGGAGGGGCTCACAGGTGGCTTGAAAGTGCAGTTTGAGCACTCAGTCTCTAAAAGGTTCACCAACACTGTAGTTTATCTCCAAACAGAAATATGTGGACATGCTTTATGCTTTTAGGGAGCTTACACTTCATCAGGGTGGGGGGAAAAGATGAAGAGTTTTCTCTTCTCTTTATTACTTTTATTAGCTTTGGGCAATTGAGTTTAATTTTTTCAGCCATGATCTGTTCGTCTGAAAAAAAATGAAGAGTCTGGGTTAGATTTACCTCTATTATGTCTTGTCCAGCCCCATCCTGCCCTACCCTCCATGATATAGTGGAAGGTGAAAGGAGGTGAAATATTAGGACTACATTTCACAATATCTGGCTTTCTAAAATATTTGGAAAGAACAGTTCCTGTGAGGTGTGTGTGTCTGTCAGCACTGATCATAGAACAGGGGTAAAGGGATGAGGGGAAAAGAGTTTTAATTCCAAGATGCAAATGGAGGTGATTTTTGTGTTTATGAACATCAGGATCAGGGAGAGCTTTTTAGCATCAGCAGCAATATTCCATTAGATGGAATTCTGTGCAGAGATGATGTAGAAGACAAGATATTCTAGCTATGAGAAGTTAAAAAATGGTGCCTAAGGCTAGAAATGATGAGTAGCTCCTGAGGCAATCCAAGCTAATAGTTTTAGGCAGTGGATAGCCATGAGCAGCAGAAGCAACTAGGACAGGAGCTAATAGGAAATGTCTGGGGGTTGCAGATACTGAAGATTCCAATATCACCCTCACCATCTTGCACTTCAGTTTCAAAGACATAGCTCCAAAGGAGCCATGAGTTGTTAAAAAAATGCATACTTCAAACTCCTCTGGTGGGGAATAGGTTGAAATTATACTGATTTGGGAGATTTGTAAAAAATTCTATATTATTTATTTCTATCCTGGTTAAATGTTTTATTGTTTTAATACTTCACCTTGCCTGAATAAGTTAGTAGGTGAGAAACTGAATATTTAGACCTGAAGAGTTCAGAGATTCCAAGTTTTCTAACTGAAAGAAAGAAAATTCAATAGGCAAATTATTATTAAAATCCCTATAACTTGATTTTAATCCACTCATGTGACTTCAGTTTTAATTTTTATGCACATAAATTCTAAATATATTATCTCCAGTTCAAATTTCCCTTTTATCCTTTAATCCAGAATGTGTACCTATCTGCTTCTTGTCTTTACCTGGATATACTGAAGAAATTTAAAATTCAACGTGTTCAAAACTGAGCTCATTATCTTTCCCAATAATCCTTCTTTCTCCTTACTTTTTTATTTTTCTTGCTAACATATTTGTCTCCCAGTTATCTCTGTTTAAAACATTAACATCATCTTTGATAAATATTTCTCTCCCTCATGCCCTACATCCAGTTATCATGCCCTGCTATTTCTGCCTCCACAATATCAATTTGATTTCTACTGAGAATGTCTTTCTCTCTCATTTCATCTCCCTTCTTGATATTCCTTTTTGAGCATTAACTGCTCCTCTAAAATTGTAAATAAACATCATTATTTGCCTCAATCTTAAAATGCACTCAACTATAGAATGAATTTTAAACTTTTTGTCACACTCTAGTCCCCGCTTAAAGTTTGATCAAATTTTCAGTTGCCAGTATTATTTCCGTTGGTTATTGCATAGTAGATAATTTTGTTTTATTTTTAAAAAATATCTTCATCATGGACATTGTGTATATTGTTTTGCTTGTTTTATTTCTTCACTGAATCAGTTAATAAAATTCTTCCCCTATTTTTCTGAATTTTTCATATTTAATCTTTGAATGGCATAATATTTTATTATTATATAATCTGCTTCACCATTACTAATGGATAGTTCCTTGATACCACAAAACAAATTACTATTGTGAATTTTTTGTTATTTATGAGTATGTCTGTTCTTGGCATCCTTGAAGTAATTTGCTACCACTGGAATATCTGGGACAAAATTTATAGACAATTTTTACTGCTGTGCATAAATAATTTCATAGTTTTTTGAAAAGATTAGAACAATTCTCAGCTCTAACAACAGAGTGCTTGTTGTTGTTTTTTTTTTCTGAGCCATTCCAACATTTACTATTTTCATCTTTTGCTGTCTTTCATAATTTCCTGGGTTACAAAGAACTTAAAAAGAAAAAGATACATTTTCCATTTGGTATTATAAAATTTCCCTTCTAGTCTCTAGTATTTTTATATTTTCTTTCCTCCTTTCCAGTTATTTTCCTCCTCTGTACCAATGACTAATATACACCCAATTTGTGGTGTGTGTGTGTGTGTGTGTGTGTGTGTGTGTGTGTGTGTGTGTGTGTGTGTGTTTGAAAGGGGAAAGAGAAAAGAGGAGATTAACAATTCCTGGCTCCTCATCTTTGTTGCTGCTCAGTCACCTTCTTGGTTTTATCCTTTGATCACTCTAGTATTTCTACTTTAGATTCTCAAACTATCTCTTTCAATCACTTGAAAATAATTGTTAAACTTTTCTTTTTTAAATGTGATATTTAACTAGTAATAGAATGAACTAAAAATACACATACACACCTGTTGTCTAATGGATTTAGCTCTTGCCTACACATGTTTTTTTAGAGCTTTGTTTCTATGAGACAAATAATGCTCTGAATGTTAAGGTCTAGAAAAAGAAACAACTTCTACAAATGCCATGAAAACTTTTTCAATCCATTCTGTTCCTCTCTGCTCTATTCTTGTAGTTTTCATATTTATCACTAGCCAGGGACACTTAAAAGATTATTTTTTGAAGGTCTTAGAGATTTCATATCAAGTTCTAACATTCCATGATGTCTGGAAAGATATTCTTACTCTTTTTCTCATATGGCAGATTCACCATGGTAGAGTTTAAAAAACATCTCTTGAATAGAAATCCTGAAAAATATCAATATGGGGACTATAGCAAGAATTTACATTTACCATCTTCTGAATCATAACCTATCAGTTAAACAAATACTGCTTTGATCATATACCACCCTGACATTATAGACCTGTGTCTCAGCACAAATTTTTTTCTTGGATAATAGCTTTGTGCCACTAAAAATAATTTAGAAGTAGTTGATCAAAACAAAACAAAACAAAAAATAATTCACATGATTAATGTGAAAATCTGAGAATGAGGCAGAACTCTCTTGAACAATAAATAAACTATACTGTATTCTGATATTTTAATAGATCTCATTGAGGCAGACATTCCCTTCAGTAACACAGACTGCAACCAATTAATGCCTGCCTAGACTCTGCAACTCTTGTCTGTGTATGTCTTCCTACATGTTCACTACTACAAAATATCCACTAGACATAAAGGGTACCTTTCTTGTATTCTCTGGCTGTCATGAGGATACAGGAACTATTTGGTCGTTCTTGCCTCATCAAAAGCTCATCTTTTTACCCTGATCATAATTTCATCAATAATATGCTTTTATTCTATTTCTGTGTAACTCCTTATTATATGTTACAACCTAGTGGCATCCACCATATGCCACTCAATTGTCTTATGAGTTTCATTCTCATAAATGTTCAGAGGGTGCTAAGAAAGCTTTCCCAAGGTTAAATTATTTCTAATACACCAATGAGTACTAACAAAGGTCATCATTTGTAAATTATCTTCAGTCCAGATAGTCAATTCTTTAATGATAGTTTCTTCATTGATATTTGTTTTTAACAACAAAAAAAAACTAGCTTTTTTTATTGCAAAAAAATTACAAATTCTTCTGCTCTTTAGAGAGAACATAGACTAGAATGGTGCTTCAAAATAATAATCTAATTATTGATGACTTTAGGGCACATGATAAAACTTATTTCCAAAAGCAGTCAACTCCTGGGAATATACTAGTAAGTTTTTCATAAATGGTTATGATAAGCAAAAAACAATGTTTGCTTAATTAGGTAGAAATCAATAAAGTCAGCAAATGAGTTAAAAATCTCTATTCTTAAGTAATCCATACTTCTAGAATAGAGATTTCAGGGCTTAGTTTCCTCAGTTGTCCATTGACAAGTTATTTGTTATTCTTATATATTTGTAAAACATCTAGTGTGAGAATGAGGCAAGTAGAATATGCAGATTTTTTTAGATTGTAATTCACATTGGGCATAAAAATAGCCC
Source organism: Monodelphis domestica (assembly GCF_027887165.1). NCBI lineage: Eukaryota > Metazoa > Chordata > Mammalia > Didelphimorphia > Didelphidae > Monodelphis > Monodelphis domestica. The sequence goes on from NC_077231.1 coordinate 194,910,361, forward strand.
TTGGGCCAGCACCATTCTTTCAGTTTTTCCTCTCTTCTCCTTTGTTGAGAGTTGAACACATCCAACATGATGGATAACAGCTATATCCACTCTGGCATGAGAAGTTTTTTTTTTTTTAATTAAGATTTTGTTTAAAAAATGTATCTCACCATGAATTTCTTAAAGGTATTTACAAAGATGAAAAGATCCAATAATTCTCAGAATATATATATATAGTTCACAGTCCTAGAGATCACTAAGGCAAATCAAAGAAATATGTCATATTGTTCAAAAGAGCTCAACAAATTAGGAAGCTCTGGGAACAACAGAAATGTCTCCTTCACAAAGGTGGAGAGTTCTGGGGTGGTGTTGGACTAAATTGGTTAGTTTAGTCAAAGTGGCTTATATGTACAGAAATTGGTATATGCTATAGGATTTAGTGGAAATTTTTACCATAGAAGAGATTTGTTAAGTCATTGTGGAATTCCAGAATTAATCCTGTTCCTGGTCACTGAGGCCCTTGGTTTTAATGTTTAACTCAGTCACACTATGTGACCTTGAGCAAGTCATTAATCCATCTGGTTCTCAGTTTCCTTAAATGGAAATTAGTGACAATTAAATTAGGTGATCTTTAAAGTTTTTAGCTCTGATGCCAAAGAAATAAAGCCATAATGTTTAATTAAGTTAAAACATTCATCAACCATTTAAGATGGTGCATTTCCCATAAGGTATTCAGACTATTTTAATATCATTTTCTCATAATTTTGACAAGATTGATAAAATCTTGATGACATTATTTCTGGAAATAAGGCACAGGATTTTCAATCAGTTAACCATGTTTTGAATCTATATTATATATGGTCATTGATATAACATAGTTAAGAAGCAAAAATTATGATATGGAAAGAATGCTAGACATAATCAAGAATGACTTGGATTCAAATTTCATATCTGATATCAGGCATATGACAAGCCATTAAAATTCTCTGAACCATAGCTTTTTAATATGTTAAATGAAGCTATCAAAGATGCTCATCCTATAAAGATCTCACTTTTTCAAATATATAAAGAACTAAGTAAAATTTATAAGAATACAAGTCATTTCCCAATTGACAAATGGTCAAAGGGTATGAGTAAAGAGTTTTCAGATGAAGAAATCAAAGCTAACAATAATTATATAAACTATTCTAAAACACTCTTGATTAAAGAAATACAAATTAAGGCAACTCTGAGGTACCATCTCACACCTATCAGATTGGCCAATATAAGACTAAAGGAAAGTGATCAATGTTGGAGGGGTTATGACAAAATTGGGAGACTCATGCATTTTTAGTGAAATTGTGATCTAATCCAAGCATTCTGGAGGGCAATTTGGAACTATGCCCAAAGGGCTATAAAATAGTGATCCTCTAGTAGGTCTATATCCTAAAGAGATTTTTAAAAAGTGGGGGGAAGGAACTTATCCACTGCATTTCAAATTTCTCCATTTGCTCTAACTGATAGTTTCACAAATGGATGGTGTGGTGTTGGTTGGTGGACAACCTCTGTTTTCTTCATGTCAGTCTAAAATTGGCACAAGAGGGAGACACTTGATACATTCTCTGCTGTATCACAAACATCTTCAAACAGAACGTTGTACACCAACTGTTCCTCCCCTATAGTCTTTTCTTGTAGCCTTTGCAAGTTAAATAATTTATCAGAATTGTAGTAGCTTATCATGTTGCCATTTTCACCCCATTGAAATTAGTTGAGTGTGGGACATGGGATTTGAACTCTTGAAAGCAGCATAGAACAGTGAAAAGAATACTGGAATTGGAGTCACATGACCTGGTTTCAAATATTGATTGTTATTTAACAGATGACTAACTTTGGACAAATCACTTAAGATCTCTAGACTTTACTTTTCCTCATCTATACAGTAAAGAGGTCAAATTAAATGATCTCCCCAATATAATTCCCATTTAAATCTATGATGTGAAAATTTCTAAAGAGTGAAAAGATTAAAACTTTTAATAGGACTTTGAAAACTGACAGTCATTTTAGAATTTGTAGTTAAGATGGAAAATTATTTCAAATCCAAGAGTAACTTATGACTAATCAAGCCCAATAGTCCTAAAATGGAAATACATAGTCTATGAGACAGCATGAGGCACTGAGCGGAGAGGACGACCTCAAGAGACAAGCTACATGGGCAATAGATGAAATGAATAAAAAAGGAGGATTGATCTAGTATAGGAAAGAGAAATTAAGAAAGGCAATCAGTCCTAGAGGAATAATGGGGCAGAAGATTCAGACTGTAGCTACTGATTATATCTTCTCTTCTAACCACACACATGAGCAAACAAACATACATACCCACATACCCTATAACATTCCCTCTTTACTGAGAGAGGTTCCAAGAAAAGAATAATTTTTTCTCCAAACCCCCCTTCCCAATGAACATGCTCTATTTGTTTCTTTACCTAAACATTTTTAGTAACCTGAAATTTGCTTCAGCCATAAAGAAGTGAGGGTATAACTAAACATAAGTATGACTTTAAATTAGGAGGAGACAAATCTCTTTTCTAGAAGTAGAATTTTTCCTGAGCATAACTTTCTTACATGAATGCCATACAGCATCAGTGGAGGGAACACATTGTTCAGAGGGGCCATTATATTACTCTCCTGTTTTAAACAAGCTTCACTTACTAAATTTCTAGAGACAAAGGGAATAGGGAAGAGAGGCAAGGGACAAAAATTGACTGGCCAATTTCAGCCTCAAAAGGGACACTCACATCCACAAGTGTTATAAAAAGTGTCACACCTTATCTTCTACAGGCACAAGAATGCATACAAGTGAGCCTTCTGAACTGTATGGGAACCTGATTCATATGCCAAATAAGCCTATTTTTTTTGCAACAAATAACATCAGAGGGAATGGTAGTCTGACAATTCAAATACATTGGACACCATTCCAAATTTAAGACTATTTGCTAATGGCAAGTAATGTAAACCAAGAAATTCTGATTCATACCATTTCATGTAACCTAGCTTTCCCAGGATATTTCAGAAGTGTAGGTATCCAATAAGCTGGGAGAAGCAACACATCAAATTGTGACTATCGTCATTATTTTGATCCCATCAGCCTTCCCGAGTACACTGGAACTTTCCTGAACCTTTACCCCAGACATTTCCCAGAGGTCTTGGAAAGCCAGGTTACCTTCAGATAATAGAAAAGTAATCAGAAACAGATAATGTAATTCCCCTCAAGGGCACAGAAGTAGTCAGTTGGCTGGGTATAGCCTCAGGTAATTTGGGCTCCATAAACTACATCCATATATCTTCTTGTGTTACTGAACAATAGTCTTTCAATTATTTTGTTTTATTTCAATTTTTTTTGGAACTTTACAATTAAGCAGGCTGTGTCTATTTAAGGTTTAATCAAAAAGGCCAGTAGTTTGAGTTCACCCCATCTCCATCGCCATCACACACCACTACTGTTGGCCAATTTTCTTTAAATTTAGATAAGTGCACAGGCATTTTATGATTGAATATAGTGTAAAAGAGACTAGCTATTTTTCAGGTTACAAAAACAAGGAAATCCAATAATATTTAAACCCCTTGCTTTATTATATTTGAAATACCTTAAATGCCACAGATCTTTGAAAAGTTAAGATTGTTTTATGAGTTTTCATGTGTGTTGGGAACACCTTTCTTAGCTACTGCTTTCTGACTCATGTCGTTTAGTAACTTCAACACTGGCGATGCCAAACTGACTTGACACTTTGACCAGAATAATGAGTGACAGTGATTGACAGCTTACAATCTTAATATCTTTGTAAGATATTAATTTTTCAAAATCCAGAAAATGAATAGAATTAAATTATGCTAAATTTCTTATGCTAGAATTATATAAGAATTCAAAAGTACTAAACTTTTTCATGGTTCAGTAGTATCTACAAAATCAATACATCATGCCCAAGAAATTATGAGCTATTTCAATTGAGAGAACATGATAGCTGCCTTTAAATAGTTGAAGGCTTGTCATGTGAGAGAGAAATTAGATTTACTGTTCCTGGCCCCAGAGGGCATAACTTGGAGAGTGGGTGGAAGCTGGAAAAAGGCAAATTTAGATTTGATATAAGAGGAAATTTCTTAACAATTAAAACTATCCAGCAGAGGATTCCAGGAGTTAGTAGATTTCTCATTCACTGGAAATTTTCAGGCAAAAGTGGTCTGGCCTCTTGTTAAATGTTATAAAAAGAATTATTTTTTAGGTATAGATTGGATAAGGTTGTCTCAAGTTCTGGAATCTAGTGGTTTTGTGAAATATCTATTAAATGTTGATAAGTACTTGACTATCCTGACATTATTTTAGAAATCTTATCATGTCAAAACTGGACATATTTTGCTCCTAGCATTCTCTCTCCCATTTGGTTTATAACTATTTCGATGTCAACACAATTAATTTATTAGGAGAAAGGACAACAGTGTTACCAAATGTTCACAAAATAAAATGAAAATTATATAAAATTACTTAGACTGCTTACAGTAAGGAAGCTCCAAAGAGACCAAAAAGCATTAAAATTTAGGGTAAAAATCCCAAAAGTCCATTAAATAGGAAGCACAGATCTTGTGTCATATATGTCCATGACAATAAGATGATAAAATAATTATCTCTCACAAGATTGCCTTTTCTAGGCATTATCATAAAATTATAATAAAATAATACAGGATTTTAGTGATATGCCATAGAGTTGATAGTTCAGTGATGGTTTTGTTGTTTAAAGGTCAATAGTCGAAGGAAAATGGAAAAGCACAGGATAGGTATAAGTACTTTGCTATTGAAGAACTGTGTACAACAGATATAGTGAAGGATGTCATCAAAGAGATAACATGATTACTAAAAGGAGCTGGGCCAGTTGTGATTTGAGAGGAAGGATCATGGATCCATGAGTATATACCCAGTGATAAGAGATCTAGATGAAATTGTCTAACTGCCTCACACTCTCAGCCCCCAACTGCTGGACAATTTATAGGAGGACATATACAAGAGTTAAATAGGTAATGTATCATTGACAGAATACTTGTAATGATATGAACATAGATCCATCAAAGTAAATGGATGACCAACTGATGATTATATCTTGGTATCATATTAAGGATGGTACATTAAAGAAGACACAATCTAAATAAGAAAAAGGTGACAGCTAATCTTGAGATAATATCTCAGTCATTTTGATTAAAAGTTTACTTGTCTTTCCCAAACATATTCTGGTATTTAAGAAAAGGATTTTGGCTCAATGATAATATCTCACATTTATAAAGAGTTTCAAACTTTATAGAGTACTGCCCTCACACCAAACCTATGGCTTAGGGGAAACCATTCTTAAGTATCTGATAAATTATACAAGGTATTTTTGGAAATTGTATCTTTTTTGTATTCTGTATTCAAAACTGTTTTCTGGAAAAGTATTTTTCTATGTTTTGCTCACAGCAATCTCTCCTCATCCTGCCTTATTTGGTTTGTAAATACTGTAATTCATTTAGAGCTGGAAGGAATTGTAGAGATCACCTAGAAAAATCTTCTCATCTCACAGAAAACCATAGAAGTTATGTGATTTGTTTTAATTTATATAAAGAGCAAGTAGTAGAACCCACACTTAAATTACAGGCCTTCTGACTCCAAATGCAATAGTCTTTCTATTATATCACATTAGGGAAGTATTTCCTGAATTTTATAGCTGGCTGTGAAACATAAAACTTGTGAAATGTAAGAACCATGCTTGATGCTTGTGAAATAAATGAATGAAGGAGTGAATGAATAATGAATTGAAAAGAATTTGTTAAGTACTTCGTTTGGGCTAAAGGTAAAGTGCTATGGATACAAAGAGAAATTCATTTCCTGCTCTCAAAGAGCCAACATTCTAATTGGGAGAGATAAACCATAGAGGAATCTTCTTCAGAGCAGATAGAAAAGTCTAGAGATCCTTGGGGTCAGCAAATCAGATGTCACTATCTAGAAGCCTAGAGAACAATGTGGTAGGATAGATGGTAAAGCCAGGGGTCAGTGGCAGTTGAGATGGCACATCTCCATCCTACCCAAAAGGTTGTAGTTGGTGATTCCCTGGTCATCCAAGTAGAATGTGTCTATGGCTCTTGCAAATAGTCCAGTCTCTAATCACTGGGGATGGGAAAATGGTTCTTGGAGTTAGAGTGAATTGGGAACTCTCACCTACAGAGGTGGAGATAAAGTCTTACTAATGGTTTAAAATTGGTGTCATTGTACCATGCCAACATATTTTTATATTTTTAGCCAGCTAGAGTCAAGACAAAATAATTTTTAAAAATGTTCATTTGACTAAAAGTGCAAACTGAAACACAATTCATGAACTGATTATTTAAAATAATAATCAGCTGAAATGGACACACTCTTTCTGAGGTTGCTCTGCCTCTAACCCACCTTTCCCCTTTTGAAGGTCAGCCTGTGGGTCATTCCTAAAGAAGTCATGCCAGAAAGTTATCAAGCATACATTAGAAAGTGGTAGGTAAACTAATTCATTATGTTTACAGGAAAATTGGTGGTTTTCCTTTGTGAATGTTCCCATCCTTTTAGGAAAAGATATACCTAGAAAGGAGGAATTTACACTTTTTGGCCTTTTTGTAGAGAAGTCCTAGGGAGCATCTGATTTTCATAGTACTAGCTCTTCTGGCATTGGCTTCACCATCTATGTGATAACCATTTAGTCCTACCTGCTACACACATCAGCTAGCATTTTATCTTCACCTAATACACATATAAACCCACTATGAATTAAGTAAAGTACTTTTAAATCTTTCCTTAACAGAAATTTGGCATTTGGATTATTGGACTTATACTCCACTTTATCTTTAGAGTTGGAGTCTTTAAAGCTAGTGCTCTATTACTTTGGGACATAATGAAAAAAAGGGCTTTAGCTCCATTAGAAGTGAATTTCCTTTCATAAAAGTTGGAAGCAGACACTCTATATATGAAATTTTTAAAAGGATATGCTAGAATTTATTGTAACTTTGACAAAAGAAAGGTAAAGAAAGCCTGCTCACAAATAAGCAGGTCCCTATTAGTTTAGCAGAAATGATCAGAATCAGTTAATCATCAATGTTGAATGAGGGTTGATGGAGGAGAATACAAGTCTTTGTTCACTCAAAGTCTATTTCTCATTTGCTTTAGAGCAATGTAAAAGTAATATGGTACCTTAGGCAAAATAAGGTAGGTATTGTAGATTAATAGGTAAATACTGAGAGGAATCAGAGGTTGTGATGAAGGCAATAAAGATTTAATCAAAGGAGGCATCTTTGAATATGTGAGTTGAAAATTTCTTAGCTATGCATGATAAATGATGTAGTGATCTACTGGCTAACACTAGGTGGCACTCACCTGACTTATTGTTCAGTCCTTCCTAATGCCTCAAGGGAAATTGAAAATATAGGAGCATAGATGGATAATTAGAGCTGGTTGGAACCTCAGAGGTTATTGGATTTGATGTTCTCCTTTTACAGATGGGGACACTGAGACTCACAGAGGTTAAGTGACTTACTCAAGATCACATGGTCAAAGTCACGATTTGAACCTAGGTTTTCTGATTCAGGATGAAGTTCTTTTCCTATCTTATCAAGGACAAACTCTATCACCAAGTCCTGATTAATGTGTGTTTATGGATTAAAAGAACCAAAACTTGGGGGGTCTTTTAGAACATTTGTGTTCCAGTAACTAACAAGTCAGAGCCAAACTCTGCCAGTTTTCCCAAGGTAGTAAAAATAGTTTGAAATAGACCCCCTTTGGAAAGATTCCATTCAAGTAGCCAAGTGGAGTCATTGCTCTCTTAGAGAAGCATGGGTCATGGCACCTCATCTGGGCCCTAGTCTTTACATCTCAGTTCAAGCTTACATATGCAGATACTTGGGAACAATGCTGAAGACAAGGTAGAGACTAGAGAATAATGATTCTTACATTTCATGCCTGGCACTCAGGGAATCAGCAAATCCATGACTGCCTACCCCACAAGGCTACCATAAAGAAAATCCTTTACAAATATCAATTTCAAATCATAAAAATAAGTAGTCTATTAGATTTTGAAACAAATAGAAGTGGATTGTCTATTTCTGTTTTTAGAAGAAGGGAAACTAATTCCTACCTAGTCAGGTAAAAGTATGGATGCCTTATTCTTCACACTATAATCTGGTAAAGTATTTTCTTCCCCTTCTTAGGCTGGAGGGGGAAGAAGACATGCCCCCCCCCCAGCTCTCTTTTGGTCAGATTATTATAGAGCAATAGGGGCAGGAGTTAATTTTTTGGTGGGGTGTAGGTATCCATAGTTTTCAAACTTGAGGTGAGGAGAAAATGGGGAAGGGGGCATTGTTTGGCATCTTGCCCAAGATCTCTTGTGATTTCTCTGTCTTTCATCAATATCTTTTGCTGTTCTAGGAAATTTTCTTTAATAATTCTTTTTTATTTATTCACATCAATGATGTAGTCTGCTTTTCTGAGGTTCTGCAGAGGCTACTTTTCTATTTTTAATTCTCTTGTAAATAATGCCCTGAATTTGTTTATTGCCCTCTCCAGAGTATTATTATTATTGGTTCACTGTCTCACTCCTCTTGTCCAGATCCATTAAATTCTTTACATATGACCAAGATTGAGAAGAAAAACAGGGACAGTATTTTAAGTAGGATTTTGGAAAATGATTAAAAAAAACTAATAAAGACCAGAAAGAAAAAAAAAACATACAAACAAGTGTTTAAAGTGATAGATATGAAGTCAAAGATCAAATCCCATCTCTATCACTTGGTACCTGTTCACACTGTCCATATGTTGAGTCTCTTAACCAATGTGGGCTTTGGTTTCTTATCTGTAAAATGAAGGATTGGGTTAGATGATTACCCAAGGCCCCTTCTTACTCTATATCTACTATTTTACAACAGACCTACTATTAAGTACTACATTTTATATGGAATCCAATGTCTTTCCATTTTGACAGACCTAACGAATTCTGGTCAATATGATGAAAGTCATCTTTCAGGTTTCCATTTTCCCCCTATTTCTTGCATGCTGTGAGTTTTTTTTCCTACTAATCCTTCCTAAAATCTTGGTTATGATGAGTAGAGAATTTATTTTTTAGGAATAGCTTCTTGCTTAAAGTCATTGCTTAATTTCTCAGATCATCAATCCCTGCTTCCTTTCTTAGTGCAGTACTTGAAAAGAATCTATTCCACTAGGGGAAATTTCTCATTTTTTTCTTTATGTGTGTTTGCATTTTGAGAAATATGAAGCATGATTATATTTGACAAAGAGCAGCCCTAAGAGCACCTTAATTTAATATTTTTAATAAGGGTAAGATATAGTGGCCTTTGCTTCTATTTCCCAAATACAGTCCTTTATGTGTCCAATTAATCTACCCATGGTAAAATATACAGGGCCTTTATATTCCCATAGTGATACATGGTACATTGTTTAGAAATGGTTATTCTTCTGTCTAAAATGAGGGGACATGAACTAAAAATCTGTAAACATTATATAATTTCATAAGGGTCTTTCAATTTAAAAATGTATATCTCGACTTCTGGGTAAACATGGCTGCAATCTAGATGTGAATTGCTTCCCCTCCCCAGCACTGAACGAAATAGACTACCTCAAAAGAGCATAAAAATCATCTTTGGAAGAATGGAGGGGCTCTCCAGTACCCCATAGAAACGAAGGTAAGTGGGGTTTGAACATTGCCACACTATAAGAAGAAGGAAAAGCTTGCACAAAAATCTGAACTGAGCTGCCCTTCCTCCTCCTCCCCCATGGAACCAGAGTAGGGAATCAGAGCATTCACTGGGACAACGAGTGAGTGAGGAATGTCTCTGTCTGGGGGGGGGGGGTACACCAGGGTCCTTGGGATCTAAAGACTGCTAGAGAACGACTTCTCAGGACGGTTTCATGGGAGAACCCTGCTCACTGCAGAGTGCGCAGACTGAGGGGCCCCTGCAAACTGCAAACAGTGTGGAGTCTTGAGAATCTGTAAAAATTTCCTAAGGCTGAAGCTTTGCCCCTTGTTATAATGGGGGGGGCATGCCAGGCTCCCTGGAAACTAACAGAGAATAACAGAGATTCAAGCCACAGAGTGGTTTTACAGGAGATTCCTACACACCGGTGAGAAGAGGCCACAGAACACGGGGGCAGGTGTACTAACAAACTGCGGAGTTGGGAAGAACTAGTCTGAGGCAACCGAAATCCACAGAAAACCCGCCCATATCACCCAGACCTCCAACCAAAAAGGAAAGGGGAAAAAAAAAACCAATGAAGGGATGGCTCACATGGCCCAAAATCAAGTGTCCAAGGAGAAAGGGGAAAAAAAGTGACTATTGTAAACTTTTATGGCAGGAATACCCAATGAAAAGAAGAGAAAGAGGATGAAATTCAAACAAAATCAAAATATGCCGCCCAAAATGGAAATTATCCACAAGCTCTGGAAGAACTCAAATTGGAGCTTACCCAAAAGAAGGAAACCTTCTGGCAAGAAAAATGGGAAAAAACCCAGAAAGAGGTCAGCAGCCTGACAGACAAGACCTCACAATTGGAGAAAGAGCTGGAAGTCTCTAACAGAAGAGCAGATGAAGCTGAAAAGAAAAACCAGTCCCTAAAGACCAGAATTAAGCAACTGGAAGACAGGGATCTTGCAAAACAGCAAGAATTAATAAAGCAAAGCCAAAAAATTAATGAATGAGAAGAAAACATAAAATATCTAACTGACAAGGTGACAGACCAGGAAAACGGAGGAAGGAGAGACAACTTGAGAATCATTGGTCTACCTGAAAAAACAGAGATAAACAAAAATCTCAAAGCCATTCTACAGGAAATTATGGAAGAGAATTGCCCCAATGTTCTCGAGCAAGGGGGAAAAATAGAAATAGAAAGGGTTCACAGAATACCCTCTGTACTAAATCCCCAAAAGACAACCCCCAGGAATGTAATTGCCAAATTCAAGAGCTTCAAAGCTAAGGAGAAAATCTTACAAGAAGCCAAGAAGAGGAGCTTCAGATATAGAGGAGCCCCCATAAGGATCACACAAGACTTAGCGGCTAACATGCTAAGAGACTGCAAAGCATGGAACACAATATTTAGAAAGGCAAGAGAGCTGGGTCTCCAACCAAGAATCAACTACCAATCAAAACTGACTATATACTTCCAGGGGAAATTATGGGCATTCAACAAAATAGAAGATTTCCAAGTATTTGCTAAGAAAAGACCAGAACTTAGTGGAAAAGTTGACATCCAAATACAGAGAGCAAGAGAAACATGAAAGGTAAATATGAAAGAAAGGGAAAAGGAGAAAAATCTTATCTTTTTCTTTAAGTCAAACTTTCTTCTATAAGGACTACATTCATATCAAATTATATATATATATATATATATATATATATATTAATATGTGGAGAAAACGTAATGTGTAACTCGCAAAAATTGTGTGCATCATAAGAGTAGTTAGAAGAATCACGCATAGGGAAAGATTGGAGCATCAAGACAATTTGGTGGGAAAAGAAAGAAAAAGGGAGGGGGGAATCATTGATGATACTAAGATTTACTTCAAGAAATAGAGTGGGGTGAAAGAACTAAATATAATAATCTTTCCCACACAACGATACACATGGGAAGTGGAGGGGAAGAATTCTCATATGAGAAGGATAGGAAGAGAGAGTGAAGTGGTATTACTTAAACATTACCCTCAGTGAAATCAACTCTGAGAGGGAAGAACATCTAGATCCAGTGGGATCCTGAATCTTATCCAATAGGGTAAGAGAGAAGGGAAAATTAAGGAGGGGGAGGGGAAGGGAACAAAAAAGGGAGGGGCCAGAAAGGGAAGCATATCAAGGGAGGAGACTAGGGGGACTGACCTAAAGTAAATCACTGGTTTAAAAAGTTATAGCTAAAGAAGAAAGGTCAGAATTAGGGGAGGATATCAAAATGCCAGGGAATTCACAAGTGTCAATCATAGCTTTGAACATAAATGGGATGAACTCACCCATAAAATGTAGAGAAATAGCAGTTTGAATTAGAACCCAAAACCCTACCATATGTTGTCTTCAAGAAACACATATGAGGAGGGTTGATACTCACAGGGTTAGAATTAAAGGATGGAGTAAGACCTTTTGAGCCTCAACTGATAGAAAGAAGGCAGGAGTTGCAATCATGATATCTGACAAAGCCAAAGCAAAAATAGAACAGTTAAAAAGGGATAGGGAAGGTAAATATATTCTGTTAAAAGGGAGTATAGACAATGAGGAATTATCACTAATCAACATGTATGCACCAAATGGTATAGCACCCACATTTCTAATGGAGAAACTAGGAATTGAAGGAGGAAATAAACAGTAAAACCATATTAGTGGGAGACTTGAACCAATCACTATCAAATTTAGATAAATCAAACCAAAAAATAAAAAAGAAAGAGGTAAAAGATGTCAATAAAATCTTAGAAAAATTAGTTAATAGACATATGGAGAAAAATAAATAGGTACAAAAAGGAATACACCTCAGCACCACATGGCATATTCACAAAGACAGATCACAGACAAGGTCACAGAAACATGGCATACAAATGCAGAAAAGCAGAAATAATAAAGGCAGCCTTTTCAGATCATAAGGCAAGAAATATAATGATCAGTAAGAGTACATGGAGAGCCAAATCAAAAATTAATTGGAAATTAAATAATATGATACTCCAAAATCAGTTAGTTAGAGAAGAAATCATAGAAACAATTAATAATTTCATTGAGGAAAATGACAATAGGGAGACATCCTTTCAAACCTTATGGGATGCATCCAAAGCAGTACTCAGAGGAAAATTCATATCCCTGAATGCTTATATTAACAAACAAGGGAGAGCAGAGATCAATCAATTGGAAATACAAATGAAAAAACTGGAAAGCGATCAAATTAAAAACCCCCAGCAGAAAACCAAATTAGAAATCCTAAAAATTAAGGGAGAAATTAATAAAATCGAAAGTGATAGAAGTATTGAACTAATAAACAAGACTAGAAGCTGGTATTTAAAAAAAACAAAATAGACAAGGTACTGGTCAATCTGATTAAAAAAAGGAAAGAAGAAAGGCAAATTAATAGCATCAAAGATGAAAATGGGGACCTCACCTCCAATGAAGAGGAAATTAAGGCAATCATTAAAAACTACTTTGCCCAATTATATGGCAATAAATATACCAACCTAGGTGAAATGGTATTTACAAAAATATAAATTGCCTAGACTAACAGAAGAAGAAATAGAATTCTTAAATAATCCCATATCAGAAACAGAAATCCAATAGGCCATCAAAGAACTCCATAAGAAAAAATCCCCAGGGCCTGATGGATTCACCAGTGAATTCTATCAAACATTCAAAGAACAGCTAATTCCAATACTATACAAACTATTTGACATAATAAGCAAAAAGGGAGTTCTACCAAATTCCTTTTATTACACAAACATGGTACTGATTCCAAAGCCAGGCAGGTCAAAAACAGAGAAAGAAAACTATAGACCAATCTCCCTAATGAATATAGATGCAAAAATCTTAATAGGATACTAGCAAAAAGACTCCAGTAAGTGATCAGGAGGGTCATTCACTATAACAAAGTAGGTTTTTTACCAGGAATGCAGGGCTGATTCAATATTAGGAAAACCATCCACATAATTGACCATATCAAGAAACAAATGGACAAAAATTACATGATTATCTCAACATATGCAGAAAAAGCCTTTGATAAAATACAACACCCATTCCTATTAAAACACTAGAAAGCATAGGAATAGAAGGGTCATTGCTAAAAATAATAAACAGTATATATCTAAAACCATCAACTAACATTATCTGCAATGGGGATAAACTAGATGCATTCCCAATAAGATCAAGAGTGAAACAAAGATGCCCATTATCACATCTATTATTTAACATTGTACTAGAAACACTAGCAGTAGCAATTAGAGAAGAAAAAGAAATTGAAGGCATCAAAATAGGCAAGGAGGAGACCAAGTTATGGCTCTTTGCGGATGATAGGATGGTCTACTTAAAGAATCCTAAAGAATCAACCAAAAATCTCGTCGAAATAATCAAAAACTTTAGCAAAGTTGCAGGATACAAAATAAAGTCATCAGCATTTCTATATATTTCCAACACAGCTCAGCAGCAAGAACTAGAAAGAGAAATCCCATTCAAAATCTCCTTAGACAAAATAAAATACTTAGGAATCTACCTCCCGAAACAAACACAGGAACTATATGAACACAACTACAAAACACTTTCCACACAACTAAAACTAGACTTGAACAATTGGAAGAACATTAACTGCTCATGGGTAGGATGAGCCAATATAATAAAAATGACCATCCTACCCAAACTCATTTATCTATTTTGTGCCATACTCATTGAACTTCCAAAAAAATTTTTTTTACTGATTTAGAAAAAACCATAACAAAGTTCATTTGGAAGAACAAAGGATCAAGGATATCCAGGAAAATAATGAAAAAAAATACAAAGGAAGGTGGTCTTGCAGTCCCAGATCTCAAACTCTATTATAATGCAGTGGTCATCAAAACAATTTGGTACTGGCTAAGAGACAGAAAGGAGGTTCAGTGGAATAGACTCGGGGTAAGTGACCCCAGGAAGGCAGTATATGACAAAACCAAAGAGCCCAGATTCTGGGACAAAATCCCACCATTGACAAAAACTGCTGGGAAAACTGGAAGGCAGTGTGGGAGAGATTAGGTTTGGATCAACACCTTACACCATACATCAAGATGAACTCAGAATGGGTAAATGACTTGAACATAAAGAAGGAAACTATAAGTAAATTTGGAGAACACAGAATAGCATACATTTTCTAAATCTCTTAAAATCAGAGAGATACAAATCAAAACAACTTTCAGGTATCACCTCACACCTAGCAGATTGGCTAATATGACAGCAAAGGAAAGTAATGAATGCTGGAGGGGATGAGGCAAAGTAGGGACATTAATTCATTGCTGGTGGAGTTGTGAACTGATCCAACCTTTCTGGAGGGCAATTTGGAACTATGCCCAAATGGCAATAAAAGACGGTCTGCCCTTTGATCCAGCCATAGCACTGCTAAGCTTGTACTCCCAAAGAGATAATAAGGATAAAGACCTGTACAAGAATATTCATAGCCGTGCTCTTTGTGGTGGCCAAAAATTGGAAAATGAGGGGATGCCCTTCAATTGGGGAATGGCTGAACAAATTGTGGTATATGTTGGTAATGGAATACTATTAAGCTCAAAGGAATAATAAAGTGGAGGAATTCCATGAAGACTGGAACAACCTCCAGGAAGTCATGCAGAGTGAAAGCAGCAGAACCAGGAAAACACTGTACACAGAGACTGATACACTGTGGTACAAGAGAATGTAATGGACTTCTCCATTAGTGTCAACACAATGTCCCTGAACATTCTGCAGGGATCTAGGAGAAAAAAACACTATCCACAAGCAAAGAACAAACTGTGGGAGTAAAAACACCGAAGAAAAGCAACTGTTTGACTACAGGGATTGAGGGGACATGAATGAGGAGAGACTCCAAATGAACACCCTAATACAAATACCAACAACATGGAAATGGGTTTGAAACATGTGATACCCAGTGTAATCGTGCGTTGGCTAGGGGAGGGGTGGTTGGAGGGGCAGGAAAAGAAAAGGATCTTTGTTTCCAAGGAATATTGTTTGAAAATGACCAAATAAAATAATGTTTAAATTGGAAAAAATGTATATCTCTCCCACTTGTCAGTCTTAATTTCATCATCATTCTGTCATGTTGACATGCCAACAGTTATTAAAACTCTTCCTTCATGTTTCATATTTGGGTTACTTATAGGGTTTTTGTTTGTTTGGGGAATTATAATCATTATTGCCATGAAACTCTTTAAACAGATAACCATTTTTCTTAATTTTTTCCTAATATTCCCTACAATGAAATTATTGCATTTGCAGTTTAACCTTTTGATCATGTAGAATCCTCTCTCATGAGTACCATAAAATTTATCTGTCAATATAATTGGCAATATAATGTTATATCAAAAAGATGGTTTCTTGGTCCTTGTTTCAGTTTCTAGAATGACAGACTTTTGAGTGGTATTTATCTAAGAAAGTCCAAAGCAATTTTATGTTTTTATGTACATGACATCCTAATATCAATTTAATGAAGTGAAGAAATCAGCCCATTGAAATGTATCATACTTTGTCACCAAATCACCTAGTTGTTTATTTTTTGTTTTGCAGCAATTTTTTTTTATTTTTTAGAAAAGAAGTGAAATGAACTCATTTGGGATCTGTCCCATTAAATCCCCATCACTCTCCCTCTTTTAAGTCAAAAGCAGTAGCTCACAGACTTTTGAAAAGTATCAGAAGTCAAAAAGGAAAGGCAAAAAACACTGAATTGCAAAAAGGAGTGACAATTCAAGGACAAAGATAAACTATTTGAATTATCCTAGAAGGTTCAATGTGATTCCCTTTTGAATGGGTCACTTGCTTTCCACGCTCACATCATCCTATCTTCATACACTTAAGCACAAAGCCCTGTCATTGACCGTGATTTTGTTTAAGAATATTTAGTCTGAGGATGGGAGTAGGGACCATGTTGAAGTAGTTGTCAGAGGCTATTATAATTACAGTGATTGTTATCTAGTGAAAGCTTTTTTGGCAGATTTCCATCAGAAAGATTAAAAAAGCACCAATCTAAGTTTACTTTCATTATCCCCAAAAAGCTTTGATGGTTTATTTTTTTCCATTTAAGATGAGATTTAAGCCATTTAAAAAAAAAGTCATATATTCAAAGTCACAAATCAGGCTTCCAAATACATTTAAATTCAATTAATTGATTTTTCAAAAAACTACCATAAACTCTGGGTTCTAAGTATATTTGGTGAGTATTTGTGTATTTTACTTGGTGTCACATATGGTGGTTTTTCATATTTATTTATAGCTACAACTGTGCAAAAATATTTAAACCCTTTTATTTCTCTATAAGCTATAATGATGAAGATGTATTTCATAGGAAAATAAGTTCATATAGGGAATTTTTAATAAAACTTCCCAGGAACTAAAATCAATTTATTTAATTTATTATCAATATACTAGGTATATGTCATGTGGAGTGTCATGGTATTTACTAGGATGAGTAAGACAAAATCTTTCTCTTCAGTGAACTTACAATCTAAAATGAGAGAAAAGATAAATACAAAAATGAGTAAGGAGACTATGAAGAGGATTAGAGAAGGATTCATAAAGGGAATAGCATCTCAGGATAGGATTCTGACAGTTAGAGGTAGGGAAGGAGGGAATTTCATATAGAAAGAATGTTCCTGTACAAGGCAAAGATGCAAAAAAGGTATGGGGTGAGTTTGGAAATGGTGATTAAGTACAGTTTGGCTAAACTGGAAGGCATATTCAGGAAATTTATGGGAGAAAGGTAGGTCCAGATCATATCATGAAGGACCTTGAATGGTAGAAAAAATTGGTTTGACTTTCAAAGCCATTGAAGATTTTTAGCAGATTGAGCCCAGTCTTCTATACCTTCTGAATCTAAATGTATAATGAGATAGTGTAAAAATATTCAATATAAATACATATTGATAATGATACAATTGTTTCAATAAAGGTAAGACGTAAGGGTGAATATAAAAACATTTTCCCATTAATGTTGCCTTTATGTATTTTAGAAAGAATTGTAACAAGGGGTGAAAGAAAAATAGTTTTCTGCTGAAACCTCCCTTAATCAGAAAATTCAATTAAACAATACAATCTATTCCCAAAGAAGCTTTGCTAAACAACACACATATGTATGTATGTATAGATAGATAACAAGATAATTTCCTGAAAAGGAAAGCCATAATTGTATTTGTAGAGGAGAAAATATAGACATGGGAGTTTTTTTTTTTTTAATCTCTATGACACTTCACTTATCTATGCCTTAGTTTTCCTATCTGTAAAATGAAGGGACTGGTCTTTACAATACATCCTTTTTAAAAAACCTTTACCTACTCTCTTAGTATCAATTCTAAGACAGAAGAGCATCAAGGACTAGGCAATTGGAGTTAAGTGACTTGCCTGGCATTGCAAAGCCAGGAAGTGTCTGAGGTCATATTTAAACCCAGATACTCCCAACTTTAAGTCTAATGTTCTATCCATGTGCTATTTAGATTCTACTACAATCTTTTTTCTTTTACTCTAGAACTGTGATTCTTTTTTTTTTTTTAAACCCTCACCTTCCATCTTGGAATCAAAGAGTGGTAAGGGCTAGTCAATGGGGGTTAAAGTGACTTGCCCAGGGTCACACAGCTAGGAAGTGTCTGAGGCCAGATTTGAACCTAGGACCTCCCATCTCTAGGCCTGACTCTCAACCCACTGAGCTACCCAGCTGCCCCCTAAATCTGTGACTCTTTAACCAAATTCCATAAATTATTACTTCTTCTGCATCCTCTTTACTGGAAATAACCACTAAGTTCCATTATGTATTCCCTACCTTCTTTATTTGCAATGATTCCTACTTTAACCCATGAATCTATTTCTTTGAAATGAGATATCCACTTGTGAACATTAAGACCAATATTTATAATATATTGTGAACATAAATACCAATATTTATAGTATATCATTCTTTTTAAAATATTGAATTTTATATTACTTTCACTTGTCAATAATTCTAATCCCCCAACCCTCAGAATTCTCCCTACTAGCAAGGAAGTAAACTTAAGAAAAATGTTGTCTTTATATGAAAACGTATTTTTTTATTTCAAAACTTTATACATAATTTTTTTCTGCTAATAGGACTGAGATAAGTTTCACTCTGTATTTTGGAGTAAAAATAATTAACTTCATTGAAATAGGGGAATCATGGGTGTACAGCATTGCATATATGTCAGTTTTTTTCAATGTATTCATTGATGCTGAATTATTTCTCTCTTTTTCCCTTTTATTTTTAAAATATTCTTTGTTATAAGGGGTAGTTCTCTGAGAGGAGAGAGCAGAGGGTAAAGTTTAAGGGGCATAAAACCAGAAGATATCAATAAAACATTTAAAGTTGTTTGTCACTACATTCATCAGAATGCTGGTGTTTTTTACTATAGTTGTCAATCATATTAATTCTTTATTCTTCATGCTTCACTCTGCATCAGGTAATTAGGTCATCTGTCTTCTCAAGCTTCTCCAAATTCTTTCAATCCATTATTTATTTCAGCATAACAATATTTCATTATATTCATCTGCCATAATCTGTTCATTCATTCCCTAGGATAGGGAATATTTGTTTATGATTCTTTGTTAACATAAAAGTGCTACTATAAATATTTGCATGTACATGTTTATAACTTTGTCTTCAATTTTAAAGCTACATATATAAAATTTAATGACTTTTCTAGTACATTTTAAAGTTTTTTTTCCATAACAGTTTTGAACATTGGTGCATTAGTGTACCAGTATAAAATAGTATTCTTTTTTATCTCTGAATTTTATTTATTTATTTATAATTGAAAAAAAAATATTTAATTATTTGATTTAGAATAATTTTCCATGGTTACGTTTCATGTTCTTTTCCTCCCCTCTTCCCCCAGCTCCTGTAGCCAACGAGTAATTCCACTGGGTTTTACATATGTCAGTGATTAAGACCTATTTCCATATTATTAATATTTGTATTAGAGTGATCTCTTGAAGTCTACATCCCCAATAATGTTCCCATCGACCCATGTGAATAAGCAGTTGTTTTTCTTCTGTTTCTACTTCCACAGTTCTTTCTCTGGATGTGGATAGCATTCCTTCTCATAAGTCCCTCAGAATTGTCCTGGATCATTGCATTGCTGTTAGTAGAGAAGTCCATTACATTCTATTGTGCCACAGTGTATCTGTATATGTATAATGTTCTCTTGGTTCTGCTCCTTTCACTATGCATCAATTCCTGGAGGTTGTTCTAGTTCACATGGAATTCCTTCAGTTTATTATTCCTTTGAGCACAATAATATTCCATCACCAACATATACCACAATTTGTTCAACCATTCCCCAATCGAAGGGCATCCCCTCATTTTCCTTTTTTATTTGCCACCACAAAGACTGAGGTTATAAATTTTCTTGTCTAAGTCTTTTACCCCATTATCTCTTTGGGGTATAAACCCAGCAGTGGTATGGCTAGATCAAAAGGCAGACAGTCCCTTAAAGCCCTTTGAGTATAGTTCCAAATTGCCCTCCAGAATTGTTGGATCAATTCACAACTCCAACAGCAATGCATTAATATCCCAACTTTGCCACATCCCCTCCAACATTCATTACTTTCTTTTGCTGTCAGTTTAGCCATTCTGCTAGGTGTGAGGTGGTACCTCAGAGTTGTTTTGATTTGAATGAAATAGCATTCTGAACAAGGGACATTGGATGTAATGTAGGTTTATGCCATAAAATCAAGAGCAACACATATTATGCTTTAAAATTATAAAGTAAATTATATTGATCAAGGTCTCAAAGAAAATACAGGAACCCCAAATACAGTATTCTTCTATATTTGCTCTACTGTATAGTTTTTTTAAAGTGTATTGTCACAGTAGACCATGATTTTGAGTTTTATTGGATATTAGGGATCACTTGCTTTAACCTCCCTATGCAAATGAGAAAGTTGTTGTTGTTTAGTCATTCAGTTATTTCTGACTCTCTGACCCTGAGTCTTGGAGAAATGAGATGTCTTTTACAAAGTCACACAGGTAATAAGCAGTGGAGGCAAAATTTGAACTCATGCTTACTCTGAATAATTGCTGTTTCCAATTTCACTGCTTGAAACATATGAAAATATGTACAAAGGGAGAAAGAGGAAAAAGGAATTAGATTGTTATTTAATGGGAATAGGGAAATCCTGTAGGAGAAAACTCCCTCTAACCATGCTCATCTGTACCTTTTCTGAAATTTGTAGACAAAAAGGGTTGAATAAAATAGTGAGTGATTAAATTATCTTCCTAAGGTCACCTAGGTAACATATGTTAAAAGGAGGACTAGTATCCAGGTCTTTCATGCCATGGCTTTCTATTTCTGTGTACTACCATCTATTAGGCTGTGTGCATATAAATATTAAATGAAACTTCACAAGATTTTCACTATGCTCTCATATAGCATACTAGATTAAGTTTTTTAAGGGTTTGTTCATCTTATTTTCTTAATTATCTTATATTAGATGATTAAATTGTGCTTAAAGTCACAAATAAAAAACAGAGAATGAAATACAAGTTTACATCATCATCATTACCATCATCCTTTTATGTTGGAGTTTTGCTTCCCTTTCCATACTTTCCCCCATTTTGTTCCCCCAAAAGGAACAAGTAATTTCCTTTCAAATTCAATCTTATAATTTGGGTTCATAGCATGGGATTTTGCTATTAATTGAAAATTAGGAACTTTATGATTCATATTCCTCTTAGAATTCTGGGCCTTGCATGGGACTTGCTTCATGGAAGTAAAACTCCTAAGAGGCAAGTACATCAGTGACAATGCCTGGTTCTTTGTTGACATTTATTTTCATGTTTCAATGGCCACAAGTTCTTAGGTTCTGGCAAAAGGACCCTGGGAGACATTGTGTTATGCAACAAGGTGAACCAGTGTAGTATCACAAAATACAAGGAAAGGGTGGTGGCCATTAAAAAGATGGATACTTTCTCAGAGAGGAAGTATATATCTCCTCTTTTCTTCTCTGTTAACTTATATTTTATAAAAGGCAAAAATAGCTTTGGATTACTGTTAGTAGAATTTCTTGAATCCCTCTTTTAAATCAATAATCAGTCAAGAAGAATTTATTGAGTACATTCTATGTGCTTGGCACTGCACTAAGAGCAAAGACCAAAATAAGATTGTTCTTATCTCCAAAGAAAGGAGAACTGTTCAATCTTTTTCTTTTTCCTCATCTTAAGTGAAAAATTATCCTAAAATGGAAGCATCCAGGTGGTCAGTAAGATCAAAGACATTTGAAGTTTCATTGAAAACTAGAGTCCTGAAGCTTGTAGTAACATGAGTTGACAAGCCAGAGAAGCTACAAAATGACCCATTATAATACCTGGTATAGTACAAAGATAAGTTTAACTTGATTGTCAAAACTCTAAGCAAGAGGTGAGAGCATGTAGGTAATGAGAGGGCCAGAACATTTGTTTATTCCTTGGTCCTGCCTGTGGATTCCCGAGTCAGGCTTATTATAGAAATTATCCTTGGGAGGCAGAGTCAAGATGGTGGCCTAGAACGAGCAGAAGTTCAGACCTCTGAATACCCTTCCTAACTGATCACAAACTGAATGCTCCCAGAGAATTGAAAAACAAACTTAACAACAAGCCAGAGCCAAGGAACCCTCCTGCTAAAATTAATTCAAAAGTTATGCCCCCCCAAAAAAAGCCAGAATCCGAGAACACTCCAGTTTAAGGGGAAGACAGAAGGAAGGTCCCAGGACCCATCCCTCCTCCCACCCAGAGCGCCAAGACTCCCAGACTCCAGTGGCAGCAGGAACTTCTGGACGGGCAAAGGTGCTAGTCTGGAGGGCATACATTGCAACCAGAGCTGTGATAAGTTCAGAGTGTCCAACACAGATGGTGGGGAAGGAACCAGAGAGGCAGAATAGACCTGGCAGCCTGGCCAGAGCTGTGGAGATCCTCTATATTTGCTCCAGTCTCCTAGGAAGATTTGGACTCAGAGTACACCCAGCCCAAATAAGCTAAACTTAATCCCATCAAAAGTCTCCAGAACTCAGGGAAGCCCAGGCTCCATACCCTTCCTCATTGACTGCTGAACTTTAATCCAATCAAAAGCCTCCAGAGGACAGGGAAGCTCAAACCCCAACAAACCTCCACCAGAGACTACACCAAGAGATCTCCTGTTAAGGCTCCAAGAGGGGAGACTAACAGAAGCCCCCAAATCAAAAAAAAAATGAGAGGAGCAAGAGCATAGACAAATATGGGGAGTAAAGAAGGGGTGATTTTGAGTAAACAACAGAAAAAGAAGAAAGAAACTACAATAGACAGCTTCTACTCAGCCAATGGAGCAGAGGGGGAGAGATCAGTAAACAATAAATCAGAAATCCCAGTGAATTGGATACAGGCTGTGGAAGAACTCAAAAAGCAATTAAGAGAGGCTGAGGACAATTGGGAAAAGAACTTAAAAATTAAGATAAGTCATCTGGAAACAGAGGCACTTGAACTAAAATGAGAAAATAGTGTCTTGAAAGCCAAAATCAACCAGCTGGAAAATGAGGCAAAGGAGATGAAAGATGAGGTGAAGAAGATGAAAGATGAGAAAAAGGAGATGAAAGATGAGGTAAAGAGGATGAAAAATGACCTCCAAAGAAAATTGGACCAGAAGGAGAGGGATGACCAAAAATCCAGGGATGAAATCCAGCCTTTAAGAACCAGAATACAACAACTGGAATTAAGTGACCTCACAAGGCAGCAGGACACTATAAAATAAAATGAAAATAATGAAAAAATTGAGGAAAATATGAAGCATCTCATTCACAAAACAGATGATTTAGAAAATCGTTCGAGAAGAGACAATTTAAGAATTATAGATCTACCAGAAGACCATGACAAAAGAAAAAGCCTGGGCATAATACTACCATAATACACCATGTATTTGGGCATAAAAACATTTCAAACATGTGCAAAAGAGCAGAAATAACAAATACAACCTTTTCAGATCACAATGCAATGAAAATAATAATTAGTAAGGGTACATGGAGAGGTAAATCAAAAATTAATTGGAAATTATATGATATGATTCTCCAAAACCAGTTAAAGAACAAATCATAGAAACAAATAATAATTTTATTGAAGAAAATGACAATGATGAGACATCCTTTCAAAACCTATGGGATGCAGCCAAAGCAGTACTCAGGGGCAAATTTATATTCTTGAGTTCATATATTAACAAATTAGAGAGGGCAGAAGTCAATGAATTGGGCATGAAAATTAAAAATACTATAAAGAACAAATTAAAAATCCTCAGATGAAGACTAAATTAGAGATCCTAAAAATCAAAGGAGAAATTAACAAAATTGAAAGTCAAAAACTACTGATTTAATAAATAAGACTAGAAGCTGGTACTTGGAAAAAACAAATAAAATAGACAAAGTACTGGTCAGTTTAATTAAAAATAGGGAAGAAGAAAACCAAATTGATAGTATCCAAGATGAAAAGGGTGACCTCACCTCTAATCAAGAGGAAATTAAGGCAATCATTAAAAACTACTATGCCCAATTATATGGCAACAAATATGGAAATATAGGTGATATGGATCAATACTTACAAAAATATAAATTGCCTAGACTAACAGAGGAAGAAATAAATTACCTAAACAACACCATATCAGAAAAAGAAATTGAACAAGACATCAAAGAACTCCCTATGAAAAAATTCCCAGGTCCAGATGGATTCACAAATGAATTCTATCAAACATTCAAAAAACAACTAATCCCAATATTATACGAACTATTTGGCAGAATAAGCCAAGAAGGGGTTCTACCAAATTCTTTTTATGACACAAAAATGGTACTGATCCCAAATCCAGGCAGGTTAAAACCAGAGACTATAGACCAATCTCCTTAATGAATATAGATGCAAAATATCTTAAATAGGATACTAGCAAAAAGACTCAAGCAAGTCATCACAAGGTTATCCACTATGATCAGGTAGGGTTCATACCAGGAATGCAAGAATGGTTCAATATTAGGAAAACCATCCACATAATTGACCATATTAACAAGCAAACCGACAAAAATCACATGATTATCTTGCAGAAAAAGCCTTTGATAAAATACAACACCCATTCCTATTGAAAACACTAGAAAGTATAGGAATAGAAGGGCCTTTCCTAAAAATAATAAACAGTATATATCTAAAACCATCAGCAAGCATAATCTGCAATGGGGATAAACTAGAAGCCTTCCCAATAAGATCAGGAGTCAAACAAGGAAGCCCATTATCACCTTTACTATTTAATATTGTACTAGAAACACTAGCTGTAGCAATTAGAGAAGAAAAATAAATTGAAGGTATTAAAATTGGCAATGAGGAGACCAAGCTGTCCCTCTTTGCGGATGATATGATTTACTTAAAGAATCCTAGAGAATCAACCAAAAAGCTAGTTGAAATAATCAACAACTTTATCAAAGTCACAGGACACAAAATACACCTGCATAAGTCATCAGCATTCCTATATATCTCCAACCCAGTTCAGCAGCAAGAATTAGAAAGAGAAATCCCATTTAAAGTCACCTGAGACAATACAAAATATTTAGGAATCTATCTGCCAAGACAAACACAGGAACTATATGAACACAACTACAGAACACTCTCCACACAATTAAAACTAGATCTAAACAATTGAAAAAAACATTGATTGCTCATGGGTGGGACAAGCTAACATAATAAAAATGACCATCCTACTCAAACTTATCTATCTATTTAGCACCATACCCATTGAACTTCCAAAAAACTTTTTTTACTGAATTAGAAAAAACCATAACAAAGTTCATTTGGAAGAACAAAGGGTCAAGGATATCCAGGGAAATAATGAAAAAAATTACAAAGGAAGGTGGCCTTGCAGTCCCAGATCTCAAACTATATTACAAAGCAGTGGTCATCAAAATAATTTGGTACTGGCTAAGGAACAGAAAGGAGGATCAGTGGAATAGACTTGGTGTAAATAACCTCAGCAAGACAGTATATGACAAACCCAAAGCCTCCAGCTTCTGGGACAAAAACCCACTATTTGACAAAAACTGCTGGGAAAACTGGAAGACAGTGTGGGAGAGATTATGTTTGGATCAACACCTCACACCCTACACCAAGATAAACTTAGAATGGGTGAATGACCTGAACATAGAGAAGGAAACTATAAGGAAATTAGGTGAACACAGAATAGTATACATGTCAGACCTTTGGGAAGGGAAAGATTTTAAAACCAAGTGAGACATAGAAAGAGTCACAAAATGTAAAATAAATAATTTTGACTACATCAAATTAAAAAGTTTCAGTACAAACAAATTGGCAAACAATCTTCATAACAAAAACCTCTGACAAAGGTCTAATTACTAGAATTTATAAAGAGTTAAACCAGTTGTACAAAAAATCAAGCCATTCTCCAATTGAAAAATGGGCAAGGGACACGAATAGCAGTTTTAAGTTAAAGAAACCAAAACTATTAATAAGTACATGAAAAATGTTCTAAATCTCTTATAATCAGAGAGATGGAAATCAAAACAACTCTGAGATATCATCTCACACCTAGTAGATTGGCCAACATGACAGCAAAAGAAAGTAATGAATGCTGGAGGGGATGTGGCAAAGTGGGAACACTAATTCATTGCTGGTGGAGTTGTGAATTGATCCAACCATTCTGGAGGGCAATTTGGAATTATGCCCAATGGGCAATTAAAGACTATCTGCCCTTTGATCCAGCCATAGCACTGCTGGGTTTGTACCCCAAAGAGATAATAAGGAAAAGACTTGTACAAGAATGTTCATAGCTGCACTCTTTGTGGTGGCAAAAAAATTGGAAAATGAGGGAATGGCCCTCAATTGGGGAATGGTTGAACAAATTGTGGTATAGGTTGGTGATGGAATACTATTGTGCTACAAGGAATAATAAAGTGGAGGAATTCCATGGAGACTGGAACAACCTTCAGAAAGGAGCAGAACCAGGAGAACATTGTACTCAGAGACTGATACACTGTGGTTCAATTGAAAGTAATGGACTTCTGCATTAATGGCAATACAATGTTCCTGAACAATCTGCAGGGATCTATGAGGAAAAAAAAAAACTATCCTCAAGTAGAGGACAAACTGTGGGAGTAAAAACACTGAGAAAAGGCAACTGCTTGACTACAGGGGTGGAGGGGATATGATTGAGGAGAGATGCTAAATGAGCACCCTAATGCAAATACCAACAACAAGGAAATGGGTTCGGAGCAAGGACACATGTGATACCCAGTGGAATCACGCATTAGCTAGGGGAGGGGTGGTAGGAGGAGGGTGGAGGAAAAGAAAATGATCTCTATTTCCAATGAATAATATATGAAAATTATCAAATAAAATAATGTTTAAAAAATAAAAATTAAATTAAAAAAAGAAATTATCCTCATCTTCTTACATTCAATTTGGAAGAAACAACATATATATGTAAATGCATATATAAAACATGAGTGATATGACTTAGACATGTGTTTTATTTGGTGTGATCCCCGAAAGGATATTTCCTACCAATACAGACTGGTATATTTTCCATATCCCTCCTGGATAACTGCCTTATCATGGCAGAGGTGCTTGGGGAGCTCAGTGAAAAGATGAGCCATGCCATGCAGTTACCCAAGATGAATTCATAGTGAAAAGTTCTAACAAAAGATGATCCAGTGAATGAAGAAATGACAAGCCACTCCAATACTTACCAAGAAAACCCAATGGACAGTAGTAAAATAATAAAAGATATGAAATTGGAATGCTATGCTATGAATGGTCCATAAGATCATGAGGATTCAGACATGACTGAATGACTAAATAACATCAAAAAACATTTTCTACAACTTATAACCTTGTAGAATTATCTAGATTACTGAAATATTGAACGAGGTACTTCTGGGCTCACTCTCTTAAACTGGACTTTTTTTGGAAGGTAAGATGCAGCTAACTATTTCTCTCCAAAGCATTCTAGAAGAAAACTTGGAGGACTGCGTTTTCTAAGAGTATCAAAAATGAATCACCTCCTCCTTGCCTTAGTCAAGTTATTTCTTTTAATATAAATTAATCAGTTGATATCAATTAGCTTTTGTAAAGGAATATTTATCAAAGACAGGAAGTACAGAATCAGAAAACATCCTCTAAACTGGGGGTACACTCTATCAAATTGGGATCCAATTTGAAGCTTAAATGGATTAGAGGGCCATATGTTTGGAAACACATGTGGTAAAGGACTACTTCATGGCCCTAACAGAACTTTTCTCTTTTGAAAGAGTCACCACTAAGTTCATTTCTGTTTCTGGCATTGTTGATGCTTGAGTTGCTTCCTTGCTCAGATTGGAGTAGGCTGGGTCAAGTGGGTCATCTTGTATCTTCTCTGGTTTCTCATCTCACACAATTACTATTACCACAGACTTGAGAAGGACTCATTTTCAGGGGTACTTTAGATAACCTAAATAGATCTTTGGTCTTCCTAATCACCTGGGTGCTTTCATATTAGGATAATCATTCTTTGAAGATAATGAAAAAAGAAACAACAGAATAGACATACCATGCACTCCAGGACACATTGTGTCCTCTTCCCTAGGTTCACAGCAATTCTTACTATGCTTATAGCTAGGAAGGAACAGAATAAAAAGACTTAGGGAAGGATACATTTTTGGATACAAACTCAGTTCAGGTTCTCTCATTAATCTTTCCAACTCATAAGTCAATTAGAAAACTTTTCATTAGGAGAAACATCAGTCCCTCAGTCACTCATGGCCAGAAAAGAACTCATGAAGCTTATGGCTTGGGTTGAAGCCAGACAGGTAATATTGTGTATGTTCCTATAAACCACTTAAGAAGGGCAAATCTTTGAATACTCTAAGGATTAGCCTCTCCTTGGCCCGTTCCTTGTGATATATACAATGAAAAACCCTCTTGCTACCCAGCACATAAGATGATATCTTTCATAGGATTCTAATTAGTCACCATTTCTTAAAAGTCCAACCATGGTTTTAATGACTGTTACAGAATGATATTGCGTAAAGGTGATTTGATATTTTTTTTTTTGGATTTAAAGTTAGGTGAACCTACTGAACACATTTAGAAAAGGAGGGTTTTTATGATATGCTTTTTTGTGCTCTTTAAAAAAATTGCATGAATTTCCACATTCAGCACTTTATTTTGATAATTGTATGTTTAATTTCCCTAGGCATAAGTCTACTTGAGGTATTAGAATAGAGCTTCATTATTCTTCTCCCTTGAGCAAATAGAAAATCAAAAGTCAAAAGTGACCTTTGTCTTCTGGCGAGCTAACTTGACATATGGTCACATATCTCTTTTCGAAGGGCTGTCTAATTAGTACTTAGCAATGATCTCAATGTATATTTCTATGTGATTATCAGCACAGCTTCCTGCCAAAATAAGCTAAAAATAGATTCTGAATACTAAGTTGCCTTCATGATGTTATTGAAGACAATGGTTTTCAAATAATAAGTACTTAATAAATCCTTTAAAATTGTTGAATTGAAGGCCACTTCAAAATTATATTTTGTGTGACTTTTTATTTGAAAAGTTAAGTCACATGAAAAATTAAAGCCAGATAAAAATATGAAGATGAACCTCATGGAAGAGCTTTACTGAGGTAGTGCTATTGGGGAGATGAGTGGGAAAGAGAGAATGAATTATCTGCTTCTTTCTTCAATATAAGTGTTCTTCCTGAACAATGCCATAATAGAACAATGATCATAAATGGCTTAATGAATCCCCAAGCAAAGCTTCTAGTGGTCTAGGTCCAAAGTTGCAGAGGATGACAATGAAAGGCTGTTGTCTCTTGGGATTAGGGGGCATTGTTTAGTGTGGCTTTAAATATATTATTATAGATTCCAGTCACAATTAATGGAGGTGTCCCAAGAATGGTCATTTGCAAGAAGAGTAAGAATAAAGCACTACATGTTCTTTGTTACTTCTTTCAACTCCTCAGTACAACTCTTTGAAGGCATTAAAGCTTGAGACATGTCATTATACATAGAAAACAGATTTAAAATAAAATTCTGCATAAAAGGCAACCATTAGTCTTTTAATGGGAAATCAAAGCAAAATAAAGACTGTTGAGTGTTGGTTTTTAATTCAGTTTATGGATTGGAGAGATATTTTCATTTTAGTGTTAAAAGTTTTTAAAATTTAAAAAATTTTCATTTTAGTGTTAAAAACATGCAATAAAATCTATAGCACATTTCTATTCATCCTCTTTGAAAATCTCTAGCCCTGGTAGATGAATAAACTCCTGCTCCTGCATTATACTATTTTGGAATCAATATATTCAGTTGGTAGTGCTATTTGAAAGTTAAAGAAAACTTAAAAGTAAAAGAAAAAAAGTTACAGAAGAGCTTTTTTTTCTGCCATTCACAAGTTTGGAATCAAGCTCTAGATTTGGTTCAGGATTGAACTATTATGAATTTTATTTTTCTAGAATCTAGAATAGTCAAACTGAGCTCAGGGACATTTATTTTTGACATGTGCCTAGAAGGAAAGTAATGTTGCATAGGAAATAAAAAGCTAGTCTTGGAGACAGAAAACTTGATTTCAAGTCTTTTTCCTTATACAGATTAGAGCCATGTGACCAAGGGCAAGTTATTTAAATGATTCAGGAAACTCTCAGGCTATACTGTAGGACCTCATTTTATGTAACCAATTGCCAAGAATTGAAAATTGTACATAATAGTGAACCCCATTATTCAAAAAGTATTTCTTAAATGAACATACCTAGGCAGTTTCTGACTTTTCTTAGGCTTACAGAAGCTTCCAGCATCACTATCATTGTACTTTAGGGCCATTATTAATAACTAAATTGTGTTAATGAAACAAAGGGAGGCACTGCTCTGACATGGGCATGATTTGTTACAAACAAGAACTCTGGGCAAAAACTGAGACAAGCTAATGTTTGGTACAAAACAATGTAATGATTTACTAATTCTCAGAACAAGATGATTGGAGTGGGTGAACTGTTGTGAGACATTTTGTTGCTTGGGAAAATGGCAAGAATTTGACTCCAAATTTAAAAATATATATTTCACCTATTTTCCTGCCTTTATTTTTTCAATTGCCTATTATGAATAACTGAATTCACATGTATTGAGTTCATGTCAAATGAGTTTTTACTGTAATTTCTAAAGGAATTCATTAGTTATATCAATGAATCTTAGTATTATGCATTTAAAATTAGAAGGGACTTGTAGTCATCTATCTCAACCCTTTATTTTACAAATAACATAAATGACCTATCCATTATTATCTGGTAAGTACCTGAGGTAGGATTTTCCAGGTTTTCCTCATTTAAGTCCAGCATAGGCATTATGTCACATTGGAGGGGGTCTTCATACAAGAAATTGCCTATATTCATTAAACCATAGGTTCAGATCCTGTTACAATAGTTCAGGAGCCTGAACTAGAACTGGGAAGGGGAGAGAGAGAGAGAAATAGAGAGAGAGAGAGAGAGAGAGAGAGAGAGAGAGAGAGAGAGAGAGAGAGAGAGAGAGAGAGAGAGAGAGAGAGAGAGAGAGAGAGAGAGAGAGAGAGAGAGAGAGAGAGAGAGAGAGAGAGAGAGAGAGAGAGAGAGAGAGAGAGTCATATATTCTTTATAATCTGAAGCCCTCTCTTCTGATGACTGAGTTTCTAGCCTGGAACTCCATTTCATGAAGCACTCAGGTCATGTTTATTATTTAGGTTTTTGTGACACTACTTTTTCCTGCTTTTCCTTCTACCTGGACCTGGTCAATGTCTTGGACCCTGTTCTCTAACTCCAGGATTTTGTTTGGTGATATCATCAGCTTCAATGGATTCACTTATTACCTTGATACTGATGATTCTCAGATCTACCTGTGTTGGAGCACAAAAGACAACACGGCCATCCAATGCAGCTGAGGAAGTCTCCAGGTGTAACGAATTTTCATGCCACTGGACCCAGGCTTCCAACGCCGAGAGAGTGGGACTGTCTCTGTGCATCGACTTTTCCACTTAAATCTTCATGCACAAGTGTCTTTGTGCACAAAAACACACAAAGACAATAGTCATCCTCGGTTTCCAAGAGACTACTACTACTACCTATCCATCTCCAACTTCTCTCCTAACCTCCAGTTTCACATATCCTGCTGCCTATTAGACATCTGGAATTGGATATCCTATAGACATCCCAAGTTTAACATGTCCCAAACTGAATTGATTATTCTCTCCTCACCCCCAATCTCTTTTCTATGCCTAACTTTCCTATTCATATTGAGGGCATTATCTTTTTAGTGACTCAATCTAGCTAACTAGGGGTCATTCTTAACTCCCCACTATCTCTCACTCCTCTACCACTACTATACCAATACCATTATGTCACTAATTCCTGTTTATTTTACATTGCTTAACATCTTTCCTTTATGCCCCCTTCTTTCCTCTGACATTGCCACACCCTGGTACAAACTCTCATCTCTTTACACTTAAACCATGGCAATATTCTGCTGGTTAATGTTCCTGCTCCTCAAAGATTTCTCTCCAGTCCAATCCATTCTCCACTCAGCTTTCAAAGTGATTTTTGGATTTTTCTATTATACTTCATTATTCAGTGTGCCTCCTTTTTGTTTTCAGGCTCAAATATAAAATCCTCTGTTTGTTTTTTTAAAGCCCTTCATAATCCCTTCCCTCCTTTGGTTCTAATCCTACAATTTATTCTCCTAGATGCATTCTGCATCCATTTTACATTGGCCTTTGTGGTATTCCTTCCACTAGACTTTTAATGGCTCCAATGAATTCTGCAGGTTATTCCTGACCTCTGCAATTCTCTTCTTCTTCATCTCTACCCCCTAACTTTCTTCATATAGTAGCCAAAATCTCATATTCTACAAAAAGCCTGACATAGTCCTTTTTAATCTCAGTCTCTTCCGCACTTGACTACTACAATTTATTGTGAACATGCCTTCTTGCCCATGGTTGGTTCCTGGGTTCATCTAAGTTTACCTGGTTCTTCATTTACCTCAATATCTGGTACTCTTGTCCCAGTCTATGCATCCATTTCAGTTCTGTTATAAATGACCTGGTCTATGCCTTGATTTTCTCTAGTTGAGAGCTGGAGTCACTAACTGTATTATGACATTAATGTATTTTTTGAGGACTTGAAACTCAGAATCAACTTGGAGATGGCTGTTTAATTACATATCACCATTTGACACCTTTCAGTCAACTATAGTTAGAAAAGTGGCACTAGAGGAATGTTGCAAATGCCAAAAGATATTCCATTAACTCAAAACCAATACTGAAGACTTTCTCAAGCAAAAGTGCTTTTACCAATGAGTAAAAGTTACAAGGGACCTCAGAGACCACCTAGTCCAAAACTCTTATTATATAGTTGAGAAAACTGAAGCTCTAAGAAGATAAGTGACTAGATCAAGATGACTCAGCTAAGAAGTGTCAAGGATAGGTTTCTAGATTCAGGTCTTCTGATTTAAAATCCATTGCCTTTTGCACTAACCTGTGAATGTACTGAAAGGAAAGCATTTGTGAGGAGATTGAATAAGGAAGAAAACTACACCATTGAGTTTATCATTTCATTGAAGAGACAGAAAATATTTGTGAAAAAATAGAAAAAATATTAGGAAAAATGCATAACTTGTTCAACTCAATATACATTATTATAATATAAATTTAATTCACTCCAGAGAGAGGCCCGAATCAGGTCAAGTGGAGATAATCAGAGAATGATTCCTGGAGATGCAAACTTAAGGTGACATCTCAAGGAAATGATGAATCAAGGTTGGCTGAGAGGAAGAAGACAACAAACAATCCAGGCAGAGTAACTTAACAGGGTTGCTACTAAAATAATCAGTAAACATAAAGTTCTACTGTGACCATATTTTATGAGAATATAGATTTCCAGATGTTTTACTGACATAGGTAGTATATGATTTGAAGAAGCCTGCTGGAACATCAAGATATTTTTATTAGTCATATCTTGTTGAAATGGAACCATATTGTCTAAGAAACTATGGCCTTCTATTAATATGGTTTTGAAAATATACTTGGACAGTTCTGCTATAATTTAACATAAGTATTTGTAAAAACATTTTACTGTGTTTTTGTTGTTGTACAATAAAAACCATGTGGGGAAAATAGGGTTAAGGCATAGCAGTGATTTAGTGACACATAAAAAAGATAGGAAGCTAATAAAAATAGTATCATAGTTTTATGCATGTAAAATAACTAAAAAATACACAATTACTCCAATAAATAGTGACTGGTGGTATCTAAGGCCTTGGAACTGTTGCTTGGCCTGTGTCCTGGTTACTAAGTCTACAAGGCAATAGGATTATTTCAAAGAGGGGCTGGAGAGGAGGAATCAACATAGCCCACAGGTCCTATTGCACCAGAAGATATACAATAAATAGGGTACTTCACTTGAAAAAAAAAAACACCTGATATTTTCTTTTAAAAGTGGATATCGGAAGGATCTGAAATATGGATGTACATGCATTTTGTGTTTTTCTATACAACATTGTTCAGCTGGGTGCAATTTTCTGCATTATGAAGTCATTAATGAGCAAAAGGAAAATTCACATTACAGTAAAAATTGTTCCCTAATATATAAATCACATTGAATCAAATTTGTGTTTTTAAAAAGAACATTATAGCAGAACTTGCTATATATAGAAATTAAATTGAACGAAGTACTCACAATATCAATTTGTTTCTATCCTTTTATTTTTTGGTTTTCTTTTGTGCATTTCCAAATGGTTCATTATTGCTCTTTTTGGGGGCATAGTATCCCTACCTGCCAACCTAATTCTTTTCTAGATAGGAACTCTGCTGTTGAGGGTACAGTTCTAACACTTCATAGTTCTGTTTCAATGTGAGCTGAAGTGAGGCACTTGGAATTCATTGAAAATTGAAGACAAAGATGATTACTTTGCCCCGATATAGCAAGGATATGTGACAAGGATTTGGTGCCACTTCTCTTCCATAGAGGGGCAGGCTAAAGTTACTAACGAGACCTTCAGAAATCTGCCCAGTCCAATGGATGTAGATTCCCCAGACTACTGTTTTTAATGCCCTTAGATGACCAGGAAACTGCATTAGAGAAATTAGAATTAATCAAGTAGACCAATCAGGTTCAAGGCAGCTTTGTCTTCTTCTAGGTAAAACTCCTACAGGCTGTGGGGAGGAACAAAGAAGCTAAGCCAAAGAAATGCTAGAACCATCACATCTGCCTTGTAACAAATATTTATAGTCCACCAAAACACAGAAACCATTAGCTTTCTAAGAATGTATTTCTCATCCTGTTCTTTGTCTTTTGGTGTAAGAAATGGTAAACTTCAAAAGTAGTCAGTGACATATACTATCAGTTTTAATCATTCTCTTAGGTTATTTTAACTATTTTTAGCCAATGTACCTTGGTACATTGTTGAGAGTTGAGAGAGGGTTGAGAGGGAATTTATCATTTGGGTGTTTATCTGGGAGTATTGGCTATGTCAAAACAAAATGGATTGATAAAACAAATCAGGCACTATATGATTATAGGGAAGTCACTTAAATTCTCTTCTGAGCCTCAGTTTCCTTAACCTTTAAATGAGGAAAATAATACTATTATTGTCAAACTCACAGAATTATTGTGAGGGATATAAGGCATTTTGTAAATCTCCAACTATAACATTAATATCATGTATTTATTTTTTATTTCTATTATTTTTATTGAATTACTTCTTCAATATTTCTTACAGTCATCTCTTCCTCCATTTTACTGCTACCATTAGAGTGCAGATCCCTATTTACTCTCATTTCAGCAATTTTGAGGCAGCCTCGTATAGTGCACAGACTTTGGAATCAGGAAGACCTGGGTTCTAGCTCTGCCTCTGACATCTACTGACTATGTGAATCCAGACAATTCGCTTAACTTTCCAGTGTTATGCATAACACTCTTAGATTATAAATTACAAAGAAAGTGTTGAGCTGTAGTGGTGGGGAATTTTTACAGGAAGCCCTCCAGTCCAATGAATTCATAATTCTGGTCCCCATTTCTTGGATTATTAAATTAGTCCTTCTAAATGATCATAGGATCAGAGATATTAGAATTGAAAAGACTAAAAACCACTGTGTCCAAATTTTTCATTTTGCAAATGAGAAAACAGGATTAGAGAGAAAAATGGTTTATCAAGGACCACATAGTAATAGCTATGCGAGGCAGATTTCAAACACAGGTCTATCCACTCTATACTATGTTGTTTTCCTGACAACTAGAGGTTTCTCTGCTTCTAATTTCTCCTCATTTCTGTGCTAGATACTGTCAGGTTAATTTTCCAAATATATAGTTCTTAGCCCATCGTTCTCTTGATAAAAAAAATCTTAAATGACCCATTCACATATTTCCTATTAAATGAAATCAAACTTCTTGGTTAGGATTCAAGACTCTCCTCTATCTGGATATTTCAACCTAAATTTCTTCTATTTCTTTTTTAAGAACTCTTTTTTATAGTTTAGTCATTTTAGTCATGTCTTCCTCTTCATGAACCCATTTAGAATTTTCTTGGCAAAGATACTAGAGTGGCTCATGATTTTCTTCTCCAGATCATTTTATAGATGAGGAAAATGAAAAAAAAAAAACCAGGACTTTGCCTAGGGTCATACAAGTAGCAAGTGTCTAAAGGCCAGATTTGAACTCAGGAATATAAACTTTCCTGATTCTAGGCCTGGTATTCTATCCAGTGTGCCACCTAACTGCCCTACTTTGTGAACTCTAGAGCCTAGCTAAATTGGGATATAAACTATTCTCTAAACACATAATAAGTTTCCTGGCCTCATGGTCATTGTCCATATTGCCTATAAACTGCCAGGCTAAAGAATTCACAGCAATAAGGACAGGAAGGAATCTTAGAGGTCAACAAAGCCAAATCCTTTTGCACAAAGGAAACTGAAACTCAAGGAGTTAAATGATTTGCCAAAGGTGGTACAAGCCATATTATAAATGTCAATGTCTGGATTTAAATCCAAGTTTTCTAACTTTATAGCCAATATTTTATCCAATGTGGTGTGCTGCTATTATTTGTTAAATGAGAGAATTCTACAAAAGTTTTTGAATGGTAGAATGATATAAATAGTCTAATGGGACATAGAAGATTGCTTTGGCAGCAATATGAAAATAGATGGTAAAGGGGTAATCCTAGGATCAAAGAGACAAATTAGGAACCTGTTACAATAGTTCAGGAGCCTGAACTAGAACTGGGAAGGGGGGAGAGAGAGAGAGAGAGAGAGAGAGAGAGAGAGAGAGAGAGAGAGAGAGAGAGAGAGAGAGAGAGAGAGAGAGAGAGACAGAGAGACAGAGAGAGAGAGAGAGACAGAGAGAGAGAGACAGAGACAGAGAGAGAGACAGAGAGAGACAGAGAGAGAGAGAGAGAGAGAGAGAGAGAGAGAGAGAGAGAGATTTCAGAATTAGAACTGACAGAATTAATAGCATTAGATTGGGAGTATAAAATAAAGAGAAAGTTCAGTATTCCTCTCAGGTTTAAAGCTTGATAACTGAGAAGATATTACTATCATCAACCAAAATAGAGAAGTTAGGATGTGTGGAAGATTTAGGATGAAAGATGATGAGTTCAGTTTTGGACATGTTCACTTTGAAGTGGCGATGAGGAAGACAGATGCAGCTGTCTAATGGGTGCTTGCAAATCCTGGAATGGAGTTTAGAAAGATGATGAAGCTAAAGATATAGACTGGGAATCATCTGCAGAGAGGTTATGATTAAAGCTATGAGAATGATTGCATTTAGCTCTACTATTAAAGATTAATGGCTTAAGGGATCATTTAATAACTTGAATATAGTAATGATAATTTGGAGAAAAGTTCTTTAGTGAAATAATTTGTTATAGAATAGAAACTTTAGGATTTATGAAGGAGCTGGTTTTAACAGGTATTTTATGGATTTTTTCCTTCAATTGAAATATAGTAATCAAAATTTCATGACTAGACTTGAAATGATGGTTTAATGGATGAGTAGAGTTTGTCATTTATGAAATATAATACTGATTACAAAATATTGCTAACTAGGCAGGGCTATAAATATAGAAAATGTGAGCACTTCCTGTTCATTTTTGCTAATATATGTTTTAGGTATAGGTGGTTTCATGGTAGGAAAAGTTACAGTAGTTATAGTAATTCTCTAAGGAAGCTAGACACAAAATCTAAAAGTGAGGATGACAAGAGGCAGAGTATGAAAAGAAGGCTGAATTTTTCAGCTTTCTTCAGAGGCTGTGTGACATTTGTCTTTTTTTTCATGGTCAAATAATTGTTTTCTGGATTCAAAATTCATATTCTTCACCCTCCTAAGAAGAAAGAACTTAAAAGAAGTCAAAAGATGGCATCTCTATGGAGAATACAGCATCCCATATACACAAAACAGACATATATACACACACAATAAGTCTTTCAAGCCATTTTTTAAAGGAAAAAAAACTTTAAGAGGCAGAATAGATCTTTTCTGACTTGTGTAAAGAGTTAATACAGTAATAGGATCAGAAGCGAAAGGATGGAACACAAGTAATAGAATGACAAAAGCTAAAAAAATAGATATGAGGAGAGAGATGTAGTATTTTCTTGAGCATGAGGCAAAGTATTTAATACAAAATATGACTATATGGGTCCATAAAATCGTTCAGTGAGAGAAATCTAGTAATGATAAGAGCAAGAAGACATACATAGAGGTAGCTGGTAACTCCCTGATGATAGTTACTAAATTAGCTATCTGGCAGCCTGATAACAATGTAGGAATGGTCTTTCCAGTGCATATATGCTGGATCCAAAAGAGCAGAATGGTGACTAATTTCTTCTTCTAGTTATTTGAACATGTGTGAAAGATACTATTAGGATCTAAATAGCTTTGATAAGTTTGAAGGCGTGGACAAGAACATAAGACATTAAAAGTACATGATAGTTTCATCCCTGCTGTAAAACAAAAGCCAAGATAATATAAAAGCAGATCTGGGAGGTGAATAATTGGTTGAGAAAACATGAAAAACAGATTTGGATTGCAGTATCAAAAATAGGAATGATAGGCTCTCAGCCACAGATTAAGTCAACCTAACAGGACTTAAAATGTATTCTTCTGGATCTTCCAAATATCAAAAGGCTTTAAACTGAAATGCAAGGGGGAGGGAGAAAACTGTATATGTGTGTGTTCCAAATTAGATGAAGAATAGCTATAATAAAGGAAGAAAAATATCAGCAGAGAAAGCACTCTGAAATTCATGAGACAAAGTGCCAGCAACAAAGCCCATGATCTTTTAAATCTATGCACAAAAATGAGAAATAAGCAAGATTAACTAGAGATCTTAACATTTGATAGTTTGTAGATGTCATTCAGAATTTTTAGGATGAAATGCCTGACAGGAATAGAACTCTGAAAAAAGATGCCTTGTTCATTTTTTTCATGTTTTAGTGTGGTTAATGTCTTTTCTTTTTTTACATCACATTGTTTTATGAAAGTATCCTTATCCCTGACCCCACATGCATCCAGTGAGACTTCTCTTATAGCAGATTAATAAAGAATAAATAATAAAGTGATTCAAAACTGTCAACTACATTTGAGAACATTTAATAGTTTCTGATTCTTCTCTATTTTGTTCAGTTGATTTACAATTCTAATTTTTAATTCATAAGATAATTTTGATAATTATTATATATACAGAAATATTATTACCCCTTAATTCAACTTTTTCAGTATTTTCCTTAAGATTCTAGATTGTATGTTGTTCCTCCTAACAAATTTCATTATGGTTTTGCCAAATTCTATAGTAACCTATTGGCAATTTGTTAATATGACACAATTTGTAAATCAACTTAGGTAATATTGCCATCTTTCTTATTTTGGTAGGGTCCAATTATAAGAAGTGAATGTTACTCAATTATTTGTCTACCTTTAATTCTATACAGAAGATGATATAACTCTGTGTGTGAGTCTTGTGTGACTTTCATAGATTCACTTCCAAATATTTGGTGAATTTTTAGATATTTTGTTTGACATTTCTTTTTATATCATTTGCTGTTGGTTTTGTTTTCTTTACTGTCTTAAAGAATTACAAGTATTCTTTTTTTTTTGTTTTATGTTTTTGTTTTTGTTTTTACTTTTTATCTGTTGTTTTCTAAGTAATCCAGATTCAATCATGCTCTCTTGAATGATTGTTGTATCCCATCTTTGACAGCTAAATTTTTAACTGAATTTTCTTTTCATATTGCATCACTAAGAGTCTTAGAACTATATCAGGCATGGAGAACTTCTTTGTTTTACTCCTTCATTTATTTGAAAACTTTCTATTTTTTCATATAAAAATAATGATAATTTTGGATTTTAGATTCATGCCTTTTATCATATTAAAACAATCCTTTTATGTCCATGATTTTTAGTCTAAATTATTTGTATTTTGTCAAAGAATGTTTCTATAATTATTTACATAATAATGTGACTGATTTTTTTATTAATAAAAATAATTCTGCTGTTTTCCTAATAATGAATTATCCCTAAATATTTTATATAAATCTAACCTATTTAAAATGAATAATTTATGTACATATTATTTTAATCTTGTTGATAGTGTGCAATTACAATTTTTATCAATATTCATTTAAGATAGTTGTCTATGGAGCCATCTATTTTATTTATTTTTCCAGTTAAGGAACTAGGACAATATTTGTTTCATAAAAGGATTTTGGTTGAGTGTTTTCCTTCTAATGGTTTGAGAATAATTTATGTGATACAGATACTAGTTGTTGGACCTTTAATAGAATTCATCTATAATTTTTTTTTGTACTAGGCTTTTTCTTCCCTTTGTGGTTCCTTTATGACACAGACTCACCATTGCATTTTAGAATCTGCAAAGCTTAAGATTCCATTGTTCCTTTTAGGTGTCATTTTATTATTACTTCATATATAGCTTGTGTACAAGAAAACACTTTTGATAGCGGGATTGAACTAAAAACTAAATTTACGTGAGATTAAGGAATAATTTTACACAAAAAGTAGTGATAACTGAGTCATCATGTATTCACAAAGAATGAATTATGGCAAACTAAATTTATTTCATTTAAAAAAAAATATTTGCGACACGCAGAGGCAGCAAGAAATAAGAGGCCGCACGCATGGTGCGAGGGCCCTCGAGCCCTCCCCCACCCTCCACCCCTTCACCCTCACCCCCAACATTGCTGGGCTGTGACCCACCCCCCCCCAGCCCCTGGCCCCTCCGCCCATCATTCAGTCCATCAGCTTCTTCGCCCACCATGGCTGACAAGGAAGCAGCTTTGATGATGCTGTAGAAGAACGAGTGATCGAGGAGTATAAAATATGGGAAAAAAATACTCCTTTTCTCTATGACTTAGAGATGACCCATGCCTTAGAATGGTCCAGCCTGACTGCACAGTGGCTTCCAGATGTAACAAGACCCGAAGGGAAAGATTTCAGCA
This sequence comes from Monodelphis domestica, assembly GCF_027887165.1. Lineage (NCBI taxonomy): Eukaryota > Metazoa > Chordata > Mammalia > Didelphimorphia > Didelphidae > Monodelphis > Monodelphis domestica. The sequence goes on from NC_077231.1 coordinate 194,951,540, forward strand.
TTCATTGACTTGTCCTGGGTACACACACATCTGATGAACAGAATCATCTTGTGATAGCCAGTGTGCAGCTCCTCAATGATGATGCTCAATTTGATGCCTCTCACTATGACAGTGAAAAAGGGGAATTTGGAGGCTTTGGCTCAGTTAGCAGGAAAATTGAAATTAAATCAAGATTAACCATGAAGGAGAAGTGAACACGGCCATTATATGCCCCAGAATCCTTGCATCTTTGCAACAAAGACTCCATCCAGTGATGTCCTTGTTTTTGACTACACCAAGCACCCTTCAAAGCCAGACCCTTCTGGGGAGTGTAATCCAGACTTGGGCCTCCGTGAACATCAAAAGGAGGGCTATGGGTTGTCGCGGAACCCAAATCTCAGTGGACACTTGCTTAGTGCATCAGATTATCATACCATCTGCTTGTGGGACATCAGTGCTTTTCCAAAGGAAGGCAAAGTAGTGGATGCAAAGACCATATTCACAGGACACACAGCAGTAGTCCAAGATGTTTATTGGCACCTCCTCCATGAATCTCTCTTTGGATCAGTTGCTGATCATCAGAAGCTTATGATCTGGGATACATGGTCAAATAATACTTCTAAACCAAGCCACTCAGTGGATGCCCACACTGCCGAAGTAAATTGTCTTTCTTTTAATCCTTAGAGTGAGTTCATTCTTGCCACAGGATCAGCTGATAAGACAGTTGCATTGTGGGATTTTAGAAATTTGAAATTGAAGTTGCATTCCTTTGTCACATAAGGATGAAATATTCCAGGTTCAGTGGTCTCCTCACAATGAAACTATCTTGGCTTCCAGCGGCATTGACCAAAGGCTGAACGTCTGGGACTTGAGTAAAATTGGAGAGGAGCAGTCCCCAGAAGATGCAGAAGGTGGCCCACCGGAATTGTTGTTTATTCATCGTGGTCACACTGCCAAAATATCTGATTTCTCCTGGAACCCAAATGAACCATGGGTTATTTGTTCTGTATCAGAAGACAATATCATGCAAGTCTGGCAGATGGCTGAGAACATATACAATGATGAAGACCCTGAAGGAAGTGTGGATCCAGAGGGACAGGGGTCCTAGACTTGTATGCACTGGTGCTGATTTTTAGACTCCCCTTTCTTCCCAACCTGAGATTGACAACAATGGTTTTGAGACAGACATTTTTTTTTGTCCAGACATCGTTCTATAGGCACCAGTTAACCCAGACAGTGAGTGATCTCACTCTTAACTGAGGTGGAGGGGGGGCTTGACTCAGCAGAGCCACACACCCATATTTAATTTTTTTCCCCAAGAACTTTTTATGAGCAAATGCAGCTCAAAAATCTGATTTTAGCTACAGAAAATGGACCATGAGTGTTTTTTTCTTCCTAAGCTATAACTGCAAGTTTTTTTAACTAAAGTTAGGATGGGATAGGATTTCTATCCAAGGGAGGAGTCTGAGCCACTGAGGAATAAGCATTGTAAGATGTCTGAACTGTTTCCTTGTTTTTGGAGAAATTCAGAGACTAAAATTGGCATGGCTGACCTTTTAGGCTACCCTTGATGGTTTCCTCTGTACCTGGTCAAAATTTCTTAGTGAAATTTTTTTTTGTTATATTTTTTCCCCAGTGACTGTTTAGTGTCTCCTTCCATTTCTCATCTGATGGGAGGGGGGGCGGGCAAGCAGCCATGTGAAATGTTTTGTAACTGTACCTACAAAATATCTTTGTTCACCTTCTCATATAGTTTTACTCTCTAGTGTATTTCTTGAGCTATGTTTTCATATTATTTCTTTGCTTTCAGTGAATTTTTGTTTTAAACTTGGGACCACCAGGTTACAAAGAAGGTATATGTTCTTACCTGACAGATGTACCCCTGGTAGCATGCACAATAATCTGAAAACAGAGCAACTGGTAGCTGACGTACTTTAAAATTAATTCTGAATGGCATTCTTTCTTTTTTTCCTTTCTTTAAAAATTTTTTTGAACAAACCCCACACTAACAGAATTAGTCCATGACTACCCGTTTTCTACAACATCTTTTGGGGTAACTTGTCCAACCAGCAGCCTGTTACTGTCCATGACTAACTGTAAGTGATTATGATGGAATAAATTGTTTTTCTACCTAAAAAATTATTTGCTACATAAATTTAATGGCATCATTATTCTATTTGGTGTCAGCAATGCATTTGATAAAATCTGTTGTGATATGATATCCTTTTGAATAAGATTAAGAAATAATAGGCCAGAAGGTGATATAGTTTAATGGGTATTTAGTTAAATGAATAGCTAAATATACACAGATATTAATAGACATATAAACTTCAAAGGATGTCTTTGTAGCTTGCTAAAAATTTTATCAGTCAGTGACTTGACTCCATCTTAGCCAATATTTAAATTAATTTTACTAATTTAAAGAAATTCATAGAGTACAATGAAAAAAATTTTTAATGATATGAAATTGGGAGAGATCACTAATTTTTTTATAGAATTGATGCTCAGGTGATAGATCAGAATTCTGAACCAAGATGAGTAACATTAAATTACAATAGATATTAATATAAGGCAATATGGAATAAATATAAACTATCATCCTTACGTTAAAAATGAAATATACAAGGATAAGATGAGGCAATGATATGAATCGAGTGCTAAAAAGACAATTCAACTTAAGGCTTCATTAGTAGAAATATAGAGTCCACCCAAATTAAGAGAGGCAATGATGACCATGTATAATGTTCTGCTAATGCCATATATGATATACTATGGTTAGTTCTACGTAGTTTATTTTAAAGAGGACAAAACAAACTGGAGTGTGTCCAAAAGAAAGTACCACACTGATGAAAAATCTGTCCGACATATTGTTGTTCATCCTTCTTTTTCCAAGAGGCTCCAAAGCATCACAGAATTATATCTTGACTTAGCACTTAAACTGGCTTTAAGGGAGGAAATGTTGCAAAAGTCATCAGCCTCACATTCTCTTTGAGTCATAAAAGTCTAGTGGCATACAAAATCCAGGATGACAGGTGATGGCTGAGTATGCAGTGGATGATCTTGGCATTTTTGAAATCTGAACAAGCCCTAAGTACTCCACAGTGCTGACTTCAACAGCTTTCATGGCCATTAGAACAAATAGTTTTCATCTGTTCATTCTGCTAGGAGGAAGTATTTATATGCTCATGGTACACATCCCTCTAACTCATTGATGGGTTTGAGGCTTGTTAGTTACTCTCAACCAGGTTAAATCCTTGGTTTAACCAAGATAGTTTTACTGAGGTATGTCCTTTGTTCATGCTACAGCTTCCTGGAGTCACAGGTGAGAATTAGGTGAAGATCAACCCTAAAGGAAGATGAGAAGCTCTGAAAATGACTTACAGGCCCTTACACCACAGGTGCTTCTTTTCCCTGAACACTTCATATACCCCATAGTATTATTATATAATAAATTATTAAAAGAACTTGTTGCTTAGTTTGGCGAAAGGAAACATCAAAAAAATGGAAGAGATGTGATTTCAGTCTTCACATATTTTAATGGCTATGATGGAAGGAGAATTGTACTTAATTCAAGAAGTAAGATATAGGATGAGTCAGTTGACATCAAAAAGAGGAAGATTTTTGCCCCAATTTTAACCTGGATTTTTATGAGTTGCCCTCAGCCCCCTACTCTTGGAGGTGGTAAATTATCAATCAATGCAAATGTCTATAACAAGAGGCTGGATGCCTTTATAGGATTTTATATTAGAAGGGAAGTGATTAATCATCTAGTTCAATCCCTAATTTTACAGGGGAGAGAATTTAAAACTAGAGCTGTTATGAAGGAATTAGCAGAACCACAAAAAAGCCATGTTCTTTACTTTTGGTACAGTTGCCTTTCCAGAACATTATGCTTCTTCTCAGGGATGTTATACAGAAGATTACTTACTCCAATGGAGGATATTGGATAGACTAACTTACTTTTGAGGGTCCTTCAATCCATAAGAGTTTGTAATTCTTTGAGTGGAATGTGAGAAAGCAGAGGAAGTGAGTACAGGTTAAACTCCATATAATCAGAATATTTGACTAAGCAGGACATTCTATTTTCCAGCTATGTCAAATTACAAAAAGCTAGCACATTGTCTTCTTCATTGCAATATCTAATAAATATTTGTTGTAATGAAAGCAAGAAACTTTCACACAATCTAGGAATAATTATAAAACCTCTCCTTAGCCATCTAATTTTAATTCATTCTTCAAAAAAATTCCTTGTTGTTTTAACATATTTTGTGGACTTTATTACTAAAACTTTTATGTTTTATATTTTATGGAAGCAATTTTCCAGTGAGTGAAAAATACTTAAATTCTTTCTTTACCATGCAACTGTGTAAACTCAAAAGTGGATGTTTATCTACTTATCTTACTCAAATGTATGTTAGTAAGATACCTTTGTACTAAAGAGAAAAATACCTCCATAAAATACATTACTTTTTTGGTTTATTTTCATTCATTTCATTTAGCACCTGGAAGATTAATGTAGGAATATCTAGGAATTAATCTTATGCTTTTGAGAAATACAGAAAAATGATATCTGGCAGAAACCTACCACATTTTGTTTCCATAGCTTTGTTGATTCTCTCTCTCTCTCTCTCTCTCTCTCTCTCTCTCTCTCTCTCTCTCTCTCTCTCTCTCTCTCTCTCTCTCTCTCTCTCTCTCTCTCTCTCTCTCTCTCTCTCTGTCTCTCTCTGTCTCTCTCTCTCTCTGTCTCTCTCTCTCTCTCTCTCTCTCTCTCTGTCTGTCTCTCCCCTCAGGGAGGATTAGTACCACGGATATGAAGGCTTGTTATGCCCTTTTCACAGCTTCTTATTTGCTTTTGCCATCCACCTTCTCTCAATTCTCACTTGTGACCCCAGGAAATCTTACTTTGAACATCCTGATAAAGCCATCTTGACAGAGGAGCAATACCAGGTTGAGGGTGACTACCAGGACTCAGACTCATTGGTGAGTTAGGGAGATGTCTACCCAGAGTATGTGAAGTCCATGGTATCACGTAGAATCAAACATAACTGAATGGTTGATCAATAACAATATTTTTTAGATTTAAAATATGAAGAGTGCATTTCTTACTGTGATTAGTTCTGATTTCATGTGTCCTTGACATGAGAATATTAATATTCAGCAATATACTAGCCAAAGACTTTTAGGAGACCATTTGTAACTTAACTCTGATTGATTACTTAAGCTATGTTGTTATAGATACATACCACTCAAATAAACTAGACAGACATTTGTTAAATACTTACTATGTATACAGGTGATAGGTAACATGACATAAAAGACAGAGAAGAAATCTTAGATTCATGTCTGACTTCTGAGATGATTTGGTTGTATTATTTATGTTATTGTTGTGTTATGTTGTGTTATTGTTGTATAAACCTCATCAGGTCATATAACTTTCATGTGTTTCCAAGGAAACTCTTTAAAACTATAAATTACTGAAAAGTTTTATCACTGGGAATTCCCTCATCCCCATTGAATTACAGGTATGAAATAAAAAAAGATAAACAAAAGAACAACAAACCCTGAACACAAAATGCCTTACTGTTTGAGGAGATAAAGGCAAAATGCAAACTATTTTTATTCTCACTGTCAGTATTAACTTGGTGCTTTTGTTTTCAGGGGCTAGCCTCCCCCACATAGCAAGACCCACTTACCATGATGCCCTCTGTTGCAAGGGCTGTCCCTGCATACATAGCATAGGGAGTGGTTCTTTGGCTTGAATAATGGCAAAATAGGCACCTTTAGCCTCTTTTCTCTTCACCATTCTCCCAGAAAGACTAATTCTTGCTAGGAAGAGAAGCAGGAAGTTAGGCAATTACTAGTTGCTCTCCTCAGAAAGAAGGGGCATTGAGCTAGAATTATATCTGTTTTTTTTTCCTTTAAATATCGTTGAAACACTAGCTCAAGCTTTATTCCAAGGCTTAGCCCTTTCTCACCCAATACAAATTCAGCAATAAATACTCATAACATTTATCCAAGAAAAACATTTAGCTAAATCAGTAGCAGAACAGAAATCAGAGAAGACATACATAGAACATATACTAGACAATACAGAATGTTGGGAGTGAGGTAGCTCAGTTCAACCCAGAGAGAGAGTTCAGTTCCCTGAAATCTGTAGTGTGGATAGGGATACGGAGGATAGGGAACCAAAGGATACAGCCAGGTCGAAGGATACAGCCAGGTCATATGTCCTGCTAGAGTTTTTTCCCTTAATAACTTGAAGTGAGGTTGGCCTCTTCTCTCTCTCCTCTTAAAGCTCGAAATCAGAAATGTCCAAAGTGACTGCAGTGCCCAAAGTAACTTAAAGAAAACTTGATGAAGATTATTGAGCTTCAGGAAATTTCAAAGAAAACTCAAGAGTTCTCCTCTTTACTGCTTTCACTATCTCTATCTTTCTCCTCCCACAGGATGTACCAACAAGAGGTAAAGTCTCATACCAATAGGCTTTGTGACTGGAGTTACACTTTAAAGTTTGCAATGTGTTTTACACGTACTATCTCATTTCAGACATTTTACAGATAGAGAAAATGATACTGAGATGGTTTAAGAGACTTGCTTATGGTCACAGTGGTAATAAGTGACTTGGGACAGGTTTCAAACCCAGGTTTCCCTGACTCCATATCCAGCACATTCTGCCAATAGTGTATTAGTGTCCCCATTTTTCCACATCTCCAACCTTTGTCATTTTAGCCATCTGAGATGATATGTCAGAATTGTTTTGGTTTGAATTCCTCTAATCAATAATGATTTAGAGCATTTTCTCATATAAATAAACATGGCTTTGATTTCTCTATCTAAAAATTGTCTATTCATATCTTTTGCCCCCTTATCAATTGAAGGATGTTGGGCCAAACTAGTTACAGAACTCTTCTGCTCAGGATATTTGGTGTAACCTATTACCTTTAACCTACTTAAGTGGTTTACACACTAGGAGTGATAAAACTTTTTGCTCCTAGCTTGTCCTATTGCCATAGAGGCAGACTGTGACTAATCAGTTTGATAAAAATTACAATTGAAATGAATCTTTGATTGATTTACTACCATGGATGAAGACAAGTGATTCTCAACTCTTTTTGAAATTGCAACAGTTTGTTATTGTCTGATTCCATAATATCCTTCAATTTTACTCCTCCCTCACCAAGGATCCCTAAACAGATTTCCAAAGTATCTTTCGAAACTCTTTTAAAAGTAAGTTGGTTTTCTTTTTAAAAATGTAGGTTTTAATCATATTTTTTGTTCCTGGATAATTCTTTATCATCCCTTGAAACCAATATCATAACAGAAATGGTGCAGTTTAGCAAAATTACTCAACACATCAACACCCAACACACTAATAGTATATTTAATGTCTCATACTTATATCAGCTCTCTTCTATAAAGAGGAGAATATATATTTTCTCAACTTTTCTCTAGGGCTAAGATTTGTCATAATTACATAGGATTTCATTTCTTTTTATTTTTCTTCTATTTTTTTTTAGTTTTAGAAAATAACATATTTGTTCATTTGGTAGAGGATAAAAGCTGGAAGTAGAGATCTCCTTGAGTTTCCAAAAATATACAATGCTTCATGAATTTGCATTTCTTCTTTGAGCAGAAGCCATGTTAATCTTCTCTGATTCATTCCAATTTTAGTATATGAGCTGCAAAAAGTGAGCAGCATTCAATTGTCTCATTTTTTTGGATGAGAATGTTGTCATGAGTGTATAGATTGTTTTCTTGGTTCTGTTTATTTCATTCTGCATCAGTTTACAAAAGTCTTACTAAATTTCTTTGAATTCATCATGATCATTGTTTCTTGCAGTACAGTAATTTTTTATTTTATGAGTATACTATAATTAGTCTACTCATTCATTAATCTGGCTGTTATTTTGTGACACTCATTGAAATAATTGGAAATGCTCAGTGGTGTTGCAAAATAGTAATGGGAATTCTTAGTGAAGATACAAGCTTAATAAATAAATGATGATGTGTGAAGATTTCAGTTTGTTCCATCATAGAATCTTCTTTCTCTGGAGCAGTATTTTTCTTTAGCACATTTAATTGTCTAATTTTTTTCCTAGTGAAGATGGTAGTATTATGCAAATTAATGATTAAGCAGGGCACCAGAAGTTTGTAGATCATTCATTTACTTATTTCTTAAGCGCCTACTATACAGGATGGATCATTTTAGATGCTAGTCAAAGATTAATAAGGTGTGGTCCTTGCCCTCAAGTAGTTTGAAATCTATTTTTAATATTAATTCATGTGCACAAATTGCATTTACTAAATAATTACAAATATACAAGAGAAACACAAAGTCCCAGGAATTTAAATTGGGTACTAATTCTTCTCAATCTATGTTCTGAAAATATCTGTGAAGTCTATAGAAGAAAGAACTTAAGAAATTAGAATGGTAACTTTGCCTCTTAAACCAAATGCCAATTCCCAGTCATCTTTCTGAATCACTGTTCCCAGTCAGTAACTTGGCTGCAAAAGCTGAAAATGTCCTTTTTTAAAAATTCCAGTTGTGGCCATTCTCTTGTTCTCAATGTGCTCTATCTTTATCAGGCAGTAGAAAGATCTGTCCAAAACTTAGTGGAGTAAAACTAAAGCACAGCCATGCCTTGTCAACACTATTTATGGTCTGACTGTAAAGATGGACCAAAGAAAAAACCTAGAGGATTTGACAGTCTGTGCACGCAAAAGGCTCTCATGTTGAAATGGTACATCTCACTTGTCAAACAGAAAACGGAGACAAGGAAATCCATATCTGTGATTATCTGCTTCAGTACACTGTCCATTTCTCCAGACCCCACATTAATCATTTATCTTGACTGGTTTCACATAGAAGTTCATCTCAAGAATAAACAATAACCTTTTTATTTCATTTCTCTCTTGTGCCTCTTTTACAAAATCCTTATTAAATTCCTCAAGTTACATATATTTCAAGCAAGAGCAGGACTTCTGAAAGAAACGTGTTTTTTAAAAGTTTATAACCATATCTTTTAGGACCCATTTCTTGATTGAGGCAAAATGGTAATTGATGGTTTCCTAATATCCAAATGTTTCTGTAAACCATAATTGGCTCAATATATTATGCTAAGAGATCTATTTCAATTATGCCTATTCATAGCTTTTAACTTCCTTTCTGTGGAAAATATTTCTATAACCAAGAATAAATTATTTAGTCTCCTTGAGCCTCAGTTTACTTATTAAGGGAAATAGTCAAATGGCCTTGGATAGCTCTTAAAGATGCAAGATGCTGAGTCTTTGTCCCAGCTCCAACATTTTTTTTCCTGTGAATTCCAAGTTCCAATTGTATATACCAAAAATATAACTCTTCAATCCTTGAGAAAAAAACAAACAAACAAACAATAACTGAGAATTAGTTTCTGGTATGAAGAATCTGAATTTGATTGGAGGTGCTGATTCTTCCTGGAGTATTTGTTAACTCCATAATTGCCTAAGAGAAAGTGCTTCTATATTTGCATAAGAAACAGTAACTATATCACTATTCTGAGCTGAGGAAGAAGAACAACTGGGCAAGGATGTTTAGTTCAAGAAGACTATTCATAAATATGAGGAACTTCATCTATTCAATAAGCATTTTTATATTACTACTGTGGGCAAGTCACTTGTACTTAAAACTAAGGATTCACAGACCATGTTTCTGGTGTGTATATATACATACATCCCTACATGCGGGCATAGAGTTTCCTTAAAAGACTTAGTATAGTTTTATGCTTTTTAAAATTTGTTTTGATTTATGATTGTTGCATCATTATCAAAATTATTTGAATTATTTGAATCTTTAATTATTTAAATTTATTGTACACTTTTTAAATATTGCATTTTAATAATGAAAAGATGTGGCAAATATTTCTCTTTATTTTTCTTTTAAATTTATTATGCACTGTCTATTATGCAATTTATAATTTTTCCTTTTTTAATATTTCTTTTTTAGATATAACACATAACATAAAAGCAAGATATATCTTGTTATACATAGGTAAGAATTATAATAAATATGTTTATCCAAGAGAAGCAAATTCTCACACTGTGTATGCCCAAAAATCTATATCTCTTTTTTTCCTTCCCTCTCACCCTTAATGTAGGTTATACATATGTTATCACATAGTACATAATTCCCTGTTAATCATGTTGTGAAACAAAATACATATTGCTCACACAAGAGAAAAATTCATGGAAGAAATAATTGAATTTGTAATTTTATTCTTAACAAAACGGAACACTTATTAGTCATTGTCAGCTTGTTTCTGGATGACCCATCTAAGGACTGGTTTATTGTATGACAAGTCCTCTTTTTTAATTTTTAAACCTTTTAAAATTTTTTTTCATTTTGCTTAATTCAATTTTTTCCCTTTTTTAATTTTTCCATAGTTACATGATTCATGATTCCCCCACATTTTCTGCTCTTTCCTCTCTACTCCTGGAGGTGATAAGTAGTTCCACTGGGTTATACCTGTATCATTATTCAAAACCTATTTCCATGTTATTCATATTTAAAAATCAAAACCCTAATCATATCCCTATCAAACCACATGATCAATCACGTTTTTCTTCTGTATTTCTGTTCCCATAGTTCTTTCTCTGAATGTGGATAGTGTTCTTTCATATAAGTTCCTCTGGATTGTCCAGAGTCATCGTGTTGCTGCTAGTAGAAAAGTCTATTCCATTTGATTGTACCATAATGCATCAGTCTCTGTGTACAACGTTCTCCTGGTTCTGCTCCTCTCACTCTACATCAATTCCTGGAGGTCGTTCCAGTTCACATGGAATTCCTCCACTTTATTATTCCTGTTAGCACAATAGTATTCCATCACCAACATATACCATAATTTGTTCAGCCATTCTCTAATCAATGGACACCCCCTCATTTTCCAGTTTTTTTGCCACCACAAAAAATGTGACTATAAATATTATTGTACAAGTTTTTTTTTCCTTATTAACTCTTTGAGGTACAAACCCAACAGTGGTATGGCTGGGTTAATGAGTAGACATTCTTTTAAAATGGCAAGTCCTCTTGCTTGGCTGCCTCAGTCACTAGATCTATCTCCATTAGAATTTTTCTTGAGGGTAGTGTCAAAACTGTCATGTACACATCAAAATCTCATTCTTTGAATGATCTTAAGGTTAGAATTATAAATGCAATCTTTTCTGTCACTATGCAAGAGCTGATGAAAGTTTTTTTTTATAAAATTCAAAATCTTACAAAGATATATACATAAGGCAGTGGCCATGTTAAAATGTAATTAAAAAGATATCAATATTTTGAATTTAAAGGATTAACCTTTTATATGTTGTTTTTGTATGTTTATAGCATTCATACTTCTGAAGGTATTAAGCCTAAAACCAAACCAAGACATCTGAGATACTATGTGTGTGTATTCACATTATATTTATATATACTTTAAATATATAAATAAAAATAAATAGTAATGATAATTACTGGCATTTATATAGTGACTTATGGTTGGGAAAGATTATTCTCAGAATAATCCTGTTGTTATTATTCCTATTTTACAGATGAGGAAATGGAGAAAAAAGAAATTAAGTGACTTGCCCAAGGTCATCCATCTAGTAAGTGTCTGAGATCATATTTGGACTCAGGTCTTCCTGATGCTAGATTCAGCACTCTGTACAATTTTTTAGCTAGCTCATTCAATATTAAAATCTTAAATAATTAAGCTTTCACCTACATATGTGTATATGTGTATAGTTATTATCTCGTGTGGCTATATATAATGATAGATATAATAGTATCTACCATAAAGAAGATTATATGCTTACATGTATTGCATTTGATTTCTATTTATAAGTTGGATCCTGACTATAATAATAGATGACCTTTTGACAAAATATTTTATATTCTGGAATTTATTTAATCCTCACCCCAATACAAAATTAGCAGTAGCAGATGAAATTCATAGAGATTTGAGCATAACAAAATAATTTTCTTATATTAATATTAGTCTCCTTCATAGATGAGAAGACTGAAGCATCTAGAAGTTAAATAATTTGCTTTGCATGCTGGAGCTGTTAAGTGGTAGAGTGGGAATTTGAACCCATGTCTCCAATTTCATAATGCTCTTTCTCCTACACTGTAATTGCCTGTATATTCTTATATATTCATCTTATCTCATTGAGTGAACTTCATTCTCTTAACTCACTGAATTTCCACCCCTCCACTGAACTGAGGTTTTCCCTAAAGCTATTCTCAGTTAAGTATTTTCTGTATTAGCAGTCCCTTTAATTTCTCTTATCAAGCATTAAATGATATGGGTTATTCTTGATTTCTCAGAGGTAGTACAAACCAGTTTGAGTTCACTGCTTTCATTTCAATACATTTTCTCAGAGATAACACAAGACAAACCAATCCTTTATGATGTTACTCACTTGGAGGGTTTCCCTGAGGCATTTAGCATTGTCCATAGTTATTAACTACTCAAGCAATAGAATGACCCAGTTTAGCTAATAAAGCCATAAGCAACTCTTTCTGATTTACAAAATACAAATCAGTGATTTGTCTAAAGACACAAGTTAGAGATCTGGAAAATGAAGACAAGTGTCAGGTTGAGTTTTTCCTTTCTAATTTACTACAAGCAGTCAACCTGAACATAGAGATGCTTCCTGTGTAGTCAGTGAAAAATAGAAGAGAAACTCATGGCAGTAGGAATCTTTCCACCATCAGTCTGGAATATTTGTGGCTAATAAGAGAAGCACGAAGTATTTCCTGAGGCTTTCAAAGGTTAAGTGATTTGCCCAAGGTAAAAATCTTCAAGGAGATTTGAAGTGTAGCTTTCAATCCACTATTTGATTAGTAATGTTTCAAAGATATCTCATTTCTACCTCTATGTTTGACTTTATTCCTCAACAGAATTTCTGGAGTACTAACATTAACAACAAATTACCTTTAAATGACTCCAGATACTTCCTAATTTGATACAAACATTTTATAAGGTAGGTAGTACAAGTTTTAGCCCACCCATTATATAGATTAGGAAATTGAAGATGAGGGTGTCAAGGAACCTGCCCAAGGTAACACAACTAGTAAAGAGTAGAACCAGGGATTAAGGGCCATATTTTTTTTTCAGTTTGTCCCTTCTTCCATTAAATTTCCCATGTATTTCTCTCTATCCATTTCTCCCTTTGATTCATGAGAAGGCATCATTTGGCAAACAAACAAACAAACACATAAACATAAATACACACACAAACTATATTGTTTAATTTCTATTGATAATTCCCCCCCCCCAAAATGGACATTCACTGTTGTTCTTCACACTGTCTATTGCTTTAGGCAATATTTTCTTTGGTATGCTCATATTGCTATTCAAAATTTCATTTAGGTCTTTCCTTTTATTTTTTAAAAATTAACCTGCTCATCATTTCTTGTAGAGCAGCAATATCCCATTACAATCGTGTGTGATATACCTTGTTTAGTCATTCCTCAATTGATGGGCATTACCTCAATTTCCAATCCTTTGCCACAATGCAGAGAGCTGTTATAAATATTTTAAAACACATAGGTTCAATAATCACCTTAGGAAACAAACCTAATAGTGGTCTTTCTGGGTTAAAAGGTATATAGCATTTTATAACTCTTTGGGCATAATTCCAGATGAGCCTATATCTTCCCTAGCTCTAATCTGGTTAATTACCTATCTTGAACATTCAGTTTCATTTTGGGCTTCTTTTGCACAGTGGGTGTGATTCTAACTTTATCTTTCATGGTCAGAATGACATTTAACCTTTCATAGAGTTGACACGAGACTTGATCAAACATATCACTCCTTCATTCTGTGGCACACAGTACAGCTGTGCACCTGTCACTCCAATCCCCTGTATCTCTTTGAGTTACATTTCCTTTCTCATACCAGCACTATTCCCTTTGCTTAAGCATTTTGTCAATCAGAAAAACGGTCAGGGCTGATTTTGTCAAATACACGATACTTTGACATTGTCTTTTGAGTTTCTTAACATTTACCCTTTTATAAATGTGGTTCTCTTATTGCCTTATTTACCATTTTTATGTTCTTGACAATTCCCTAAAAGAAAGAAGTTCTTCCTCCCCCAATCCCCACCCCCAATCCCTGTATTTATTATTACTTTATACCACTGCTGTCAGCTCAAATTAGGACACAGATATCTGGGAGAAACATGTCCTATGCTAAGATCTATTTTTACTGAATTCCATCTAATAAAATGAATAGCATCAATTTAACCAAAGGAAATGTTTTCTTTTGACCACTATTTTTTAAAAGAAAAGATTAGTTTTGGATGGTGAGAATGTACGTGCAAACAGTCCATCAAATGCACTTATAATTATTGCTTTGTTTATTTGATTAAAAAAAGAAAAAAGATGAATTTTTGATCTGGCTAAGATTGCTGAACATGAAAGATGGGGTTGGGGGGAGGAGTGCTCCCAGTCTGACTAAATAGTCATAAAAGTTGGAGGGGAAAAATCATAGAAAGGCAAAAAATACTTTTCCCTCAACCTACAGTGCAAGTTGTTGCTCATCATTGAAAGAAACCAGCCCACCTCCTTTTGATTCCATATAAAATGAAATCAGAGCTCAAAAAAGGGACCCTCAAGGGAGTACATTTTAAAAGTGATCTACCTTGTTTGTTGTTTAGTCATTTACTATCATATTTGACTCTTTGTGATCCTTTTCATGGGATTTCTTGGCAGATACTGGAGTGGTTTGCTATTTCCTTTTCCAGCTCATTTTATTTTTATTTATTTGTTTTAAATCCTTACTTACTGTCTTAGAATCATTACTATCCATTGGTTCCAAGGCAAAAGACCATTAAGGGCTAGGCAATGAGGATCAAGTGACTTTCCCAGGATCATACAGTTAAGAAGTGTCTGGAGGTCAGATTTCAAACCAGGGCCTCCCATCTCTGGACCTGGCTCTCAATCCACCGAACCACCTAGTTACCACAGCCAGCTCATTTTATAGATGACCAAAGCTGAGGCAAACAGGGTTAAATCACTTGCCTAAGATTATACTAGTAAATATCTGAGGATGGATTTAAACTGAGGAAGTCTTCCTGATTCCAGGCCTGGCACTTTATCCATTGCACCTCCTAGCTACTCCATCTATTTAATCAGAACATCATAGATTATAGTTTACAGTTGCCTAGATTTACTTGGTTAATTAGATTATCCATATTATTACTGAAGTTGTAAGTATGTATCCAGTCCTTCTACCACTGATCATCCCTGTATACTGTACATGTAATTTTAAGCCCATCTATTTAATCAGAACATCATAGATTATAGTTGCCTAGATTTACTTGGTTAATTGGATTATCCATCTTATTACTAAAGTTGTAAATATGTATCCAGTCCTTCTATTACTGATCCATCCCTGTATACTGTACATGTAATTTTAAGAAGGCATCTTCTAAATATGTGTTATTAGCCATTAGAGGACTGCAATGAAAGAATGCATGTTTTGATGGACTTCATCAGTATTGCCTGGAAGAAAAAAAGAAGTTTCTAAAATGAGCCTTAGGATAACATGTTTATGATTTAATTCATGTTTTATTTCATGACTCTATAACACTGTTCACTTAGTGATTCTATCAATTAACTGGTGATTCTGTCCCCAATTAGGAATTCATTGAAATCGTGTTAGGCCAGTTGTGGTGGGGCATACCTATAATTCCTACTATCCATAAGGGTGACACTGACAGATCTTCATCTTAGGAATTCTAAGTCACAGTGGGATAGGCCAGTAGGGTATCCAAACTCAAGATTTATCATTATTATGGTCAACTCTGGAGAGGCCGGGGATTACAAGATTGCCCAAAGGAGTGAACTGACTTTGATTGGAAATGAAACAAATCAAATTTCCAAGTGTTTCATAGTGGGTTCAGGCCACTGAAGGGGCAACTGCTCTTACTCTCTGGGTAAGATGGGGAGAAAGACTAAAAAAAAAAACAAACAAAAGGTAGTTTACTACCCTATTAAAAAAACCCTGAAGGCGACAACTCCCTATGGCTTCAAGTCTAGTTGGCAGGAAATTCTTCCTGATGTTTTTAGCAAATTTCCCAATTCCCTCCTTTTCTAGCCAAAGGGAAAATGGAAAATAAATCAATACTAATCTTCATCAGTGCATTGCCTCTTCTAGGCATTTGAAGAATGTATGTTCATATGGAATCCATATATTGTATTTTTAAAATATCAACAGCTTTTATTTCCATATTGACATAATCTCCAAATATATCCTTCTTAATTTTCTCACTCAGTTAGCTCCTTATATAAAATAAATGAATAAAAAGAAAAAGAGAAAAAACAATTTGTTGGTGCTGTTCAGTAGGATCAATCACTATATGAACTGTGTTGTGTATGTTGTTCAATACCTCATATTTTGTATCATAAGGCATGTAGGTGGCTTAGTTGATAAGAATTCTGGGTTTACAGTCAGGAAGACCTGAATTAAAATTCTCCCTCAGACAAAACCCAGGGGATTTGTAAATTTTACTTACCCTCTCTCAGCCTCATTTTCATTATCTTTAAAGGAGGAATAATAATAACACCTACCTAGTCAGGATTAGAGGACCCTGGGTTCCTCTAGATTCGATAGTGAGCAGGGGACCTGTGCTAATAGTACAAACTGTGCTTGGCAGATAATGAGTGATTATTTTAATGTTTATAAATTGTGCTTGAGGACTAGGCCTGAATTTTGCCTGTTTTTGTATCACCAACACTTGGAAAAGCACCTTGCACATAGTAGGTACTTAATAAATGTTTGTTATCTGACTGATTGCCTAGTTAGGGTCTCAAAGTAAGGTGAAAGAGAGCTGGATTCAGAAATATAGATTCATGTCTAAGCTCTGCCTTTTATTAGCTGGATGACAAAGAAACCACTTAATGTCTCCTGAAACTCAGTTTACTTACAGGTAAAATGAGAATAATTATGTCATACACAGGATTATTTTGATAAAAGCTTAAAGTACAATGGAAATATGAGTTGTTCACACAAGTTTTCTCAAGTGTTTCTCTGAAGCCATCATATTTATCATTTCCCTTGTCCTTCAGTACTCTGATCAAAGTAGCAAATGATAGTAACTTCAAAAAGACCAATGATGAAGCCTCTCTCCCACCTTTTGACCTAGAGAAAATGGCCTAGAAATGCAGAAAGAGCTCTGCATTTTCAGATCTGGCCAAGGTGCTGATTTGTTTGGCTGATCTAAAGAACGTTTTTACAAAAGAGGTTTCCACTAGTGTAAGGGTGCTCAGTTATTGAGATTAAAAAAAGAACATCAATAAAATATTTCACAAAGAAAATATTTTAATGTGCAGAAGGAAAGAAAAAACTTAGGAGGAATCATAATCAATTTTGTTACTTCCCTGTTAAAAGATAGACATTTTATATAACAGAAAATTAACTTAACTAAGCCTCCTTCTTGTTCCATGTTGAAATATATATTTGTTGATCTTTAAGTTCACACACACAAAGAAATTAACTTAAAAGAAAAGTGACATTAAACACCATATCAATATATAAGAAGTAGCTTAGCACAGTGGAGAGAGGGCTGACCTTAGATAGAAAAAATTGGTTTGTCAGGGACAGCTAGGTGGTGCAGTGGGTAGAATCTGGGGCCTGATGTCAGGGAAACTTCAATTCAAATCTAGTCTCAGAGATTTACTAGGGATGTGACTCTGGACAAGTCTCAGTTGTCTCCTCTGCAAAATGAGCTGGGGAAAGAAATGGGAAACTACTCCAGAGTCTTTGCCAAGAAAATCCCCAAAAAGGGGTCACAAAGAATCAGACATGACTGAAAATGACTGAACAACAAGGTTTAAGTCATATCTGTGTTACCATAAGAAAGTAAATTAACTACTCAGTGCCCCAACCCAAAATTTATACCTATAGTTTATAGATTTATGTCTTATCTGCATTTGATAAAGGGACTTTCTATACAAGAAGTTTCCCACACCCTGAAAATAAGCCAGTTAGCAAATTATTCATGCTTTTTAATTCTCATCTTCTTAGTAGTTTTATAACATAAATATTTCTATTAGTGGGGAAGGAATGATGAAATACCAATCAGCCTATTTCTTAGTAGTGTAGGAAGCTGTCTCCCACATAAGAAGTTGTCTCCCATATTTATCTTCCATAAACCCCAGGAAACTTCTAGTGTTAATCTGATAAATTGAGATAAGGGACTAAGGAAGTTAAAATTCTTTCCCATATTCTGAACAACCTGAATATACATATACATATATATATATGTACTTCTTCAAATTTGGTTATTTTACTTTGTCTATGAAATACAGTTTGCAAATTTCTATATTCCATAAGACAATAAATAGCACCAGTTCATGTGGTAAACCCATTTTTCTTTCTTCTATACACCCTAGTGACCTAAAATGAAACCAGCACTAACCTACTACCCTGTGGTGAATGCAAAAAAAAAATTCCAACAATGATAGTGGGTGTATGGGGTGTTCAGAGAGGACTAGCACCTTTGGTGTGAGGGATTCTATGTCTTTTTCAGGGCTCCTTTCCTCCTGCGGTGTCCACCTACCTCCCAGATCTCACCTATGGCTCCAAAAAGCTGTAGTGGCCACAACCCAGAAACCAGTGTGGTTTAATGTTATAAACAACAACAGTAGTCACAACTAAGCAACTAACCTCACAGGCAGGCTAAAACAGGTTGAGGATAACCAACGAGACAATCTGTCCTAGGTAAATGAAGACTTCCTCTTGTGGAAGGGACAGGTGAGAAAAATTTGTTCCAACAGCTATGAAAGCAGCAGCAGTATGTTTAGAGCTTAGTCAGACATCTAAGATACCAAGGTCATCCACTGCCATCCTAGACCATGGCCAGTCATCCTGACATTTGTCTTGCCACTGAACTTCAGTGACTTTGGAAAAGAGTGAGGCTGGTGACTGTACAACTCTTTCTCTGGAATAAATCCAATTCATGTGTAAGTCAAGATATTATCTTGTGATGTCATTGATCCTCTTCTAAAAAGGATAAACAATCACACATTTATATACACCTATATACACTCATTAACATTGAATCATTGATAAATTTTGTCTTGACAAAGAAAACAAACCTAAATAATTGAAAAAATAAACCACCCACAAAATATATTCTCTGAAAACAGTTAACCCAAATAACACGAGAGTGTTTGTGATGGATAATATGTATGACTTTACAGTTTTACCTTGTGTAAATTTCTCTTAATTTCAATAGTGACAGCAATTGTGCATTTTGTCCTTTGGCTTTAATTTCCTTATTTTGGATTACTTACATTCAAGTCTTCACATATTTCTTTTAATTATTCTAATTTGTGAATCCCTAAACATCTGCAACTTGTTCAGTCATTGCCCTTTGGGGACATAGCTCATTTTTACCTTTTAATGTTACAAATAATCAGGCTTTAAAAACCTATAACATCATAGGCATGAGAATTCTCAACACAGGAGCTTCTCTCTCTGTTACAACTCCAGTAGTTAATTGCTTGAGGTCCAGAAAAGTTAAGGGTCTTTCCCTGATCACATAACCAGTAAATGAAGTCTTCTCAATTGCAAGCCCAGCTTGCTTACTTACAACTTGTTATACACCAATATAAAAGTGCCATAATAAATACACTTGTCCAAGTAGATCAGTGGTGTTGTAGTGGAAAGAGCACTGGAAGACTTGACTTTAAATCCCACTTTAGATCTCTAATATGTGACCCTAAGCAAGTCATTCTCTAGTTAAGTCTCAGTTTCAGGGAACTAGCATTAATGTCTTCTAGGTTTACATTTATGATCCTATTATCTCTTCTTGCTGTCAATAACCTTCTTTGTGTAGAGACAAAATAGTGAAATTACTAGCTTAAAGGATATATATTTTCAAATTCTCATACATCAAATGTAATTGACTTTGCTACTAAAAACAATGCAACAATCCAGGACAACTCTGAGGGACTTATGAGAAAGAATACTATCCACCTCCAGAGAAATAACCGTTGGAGTAGAAATGCAGAAGAAAAACACATAATTTATCACTTGTTTATGTGGGTATGTGATTTGGGGTTTTGGTTTTAAAATATTATAAAAATGAATAATACAGAAATAGGATTTGAGTGATAAAATATGTATAACCCAGTGGAATTCCTAGTCAACTCCAGGAGGAGATAGGGAAGAGAGGAGGGAGACAACAAGAATCATACAACCAAGGGAAAAAATTTAAAAATTTAAATTAAAAAAAATAATTACTTTTGAGACTTGAATAGTAGAGTCCAGGTGTCCTAAAGTAATATTATCCTTGAAAATGAAAAAAGTTAATTAAAAAATTAAAATAAAATAAAATTCTTGTACAATCCCAAATTATTTTCTAAAAATAGCCTAACCAATTCATAGTCCAGCAGCAGTGAAAATGTTTCCCACTGATCCATCAATGCTATTTGACCCTTAATCAGTTTTGACAATTCGATAAGGGTAAGATGATATTTCAGTTATGTTTAATTTGCATATAGGCAATTGCCATCTATATTATTTAGATAATTGATGATATCTTCCTTTTCTTTTTTGAAAAATCTTATCCTCTGACCTCTTATATACTGGGGGGAAACTTGACATTATAGATTTATACCATTTAACCATAGTTTATTTACCAGTCTTTAGTCAGAGATATGTTGCACAGCTCAGAAAATGTTTCTCTAATTATTTCCCCAGTCTCCACATACATAATAAAATCAGCTTTTTTTCTATATTCATTGAAAAATTCTCCTATCCCAGGTTATATATGGACAGTTTAGGGGCTCCCCTGTAACTTTCAAAGTTTTAAATAAGCCAGAGGAGGACCCTCAGCATGTTTGGCAAATCATTTCTACAGTAATAATGGAAGGCCATGGGCAAAAATTATATAGGCTGAGATTTATGGGAAATGTTGTAAGCTCCATGGAGTCATATCTGATAAGATCACAGATATATCTAGGGAGCTGAGTAAATTCTGCAAATATGCGGGTGTTGCTACTGAAGTCAGGCTCATACTTTGAATGTAGATTCTAAAGGTGTAGCTACATGAGGAGGACAGTAGCCTTGGCAACTGACATTTGGAAAGTTTTGTATATTGGTCCAGTGACTATTTATGCATTTATTTTCTAAGGTCTACCTTAGTTTAGAGTTTAAGAATTAATCTGAGAAAGGTGGCCCTCAAAATATGTAACCCATAAGAAATCAGAAGGGATGACCACAGAATAAGCACCAATAAAATTCAGAATGATTCCATATATTTTGAGAGTTTTAATGTAAAGTAGATGCTATCCAGTTGAATATATGTGTGTGAGTAAACATATACACACAATTTTATTCCTTGAATGTTTCCAGGGTCTATTTTTCATTTTGTCTCAGCATCCCCAGAAGGAACTGAAATGTCTTGCACCCAGTAGGCTCTTAATAAGTGTCTGTTGAAGTTAATTGGATTGAATAAGGGCGAGAAGGCTAGAGAATGCTTAGCCTCACACTTATTTTATGCTTAAATGGTTAGGACAGGATGACAAATCACTCTGTAACAGGCAAAGTGCTACAGTTAGCACACTCCCTAATCCCTGTGTGCGGTGGACAATTTGCATGTATTAAATGACCCATATAATTTCCTATAATTAGGGTGTTACCACATAGTTAAGGAGATTTGTGAAGTAACATATGGGCTAGTTAGTGTCATTGTGGTAAGATGCACTTCAGATAACAGAAGAGGCCATCCTGCAGCAGAGGGAAAAGAGACTCAGCAGTCTGATTTCTGATGGTGAATGGAATTCAGTACATCTTTATTTGGGTAGGTTGAAGTGCTCCTGCTTCCCATGGCTTTTGTATTTCAGTGTGTGCGTTCATCTGGCATGAAAGTAGAAACTGAAGACAATGAGTCTCCAAAGACACATTTAATCATGCAGATCCCAGGGAAAAGTTAATCCTGCAATATTATTCAGAGGGAGAGAAGACTATCCTTTTGACTGCCTGGGGAAAGAACTCAAGCCTAAATACCCCAGACTTGACTCAGTTATATTCCCACATAATCACAGGCATAGTAAAATAATTTTATGTTTTAAAATAGAAAATGTGTCATATTTGAGCATCTCAGAATGTAACTTCTACACTCATCTAGCCAATGAATATCTACTGTTCACACACAAGAAATAGTTTTATATCCTTCTCTCTGTTTTCTTTGCAGAGATGAGTGACCAGAGGGGAGTGTATTATCTATCTATCTATGTATCTATCTATCTATGTATCTATGTATCTATCTATCTATCTATCTATCTATCTATCTATCTATCTATCTATCTATCTATCTATATGTACATATATATATATATATATATAGTGTCAGATTCAGTAGCTACGAGTCATTCTACTAAACAGCATTTTTCCCCTTCTCTGATTTTTCTTTACTCTTTGTTACAATGAATATTTTTCTGGGCAAAGGAAAAAGGAGGGATACATTCATAAGCGAAGATGATATAAAACATAAGAGATTAATTAAAAGACTGATTTTATATTTCCCCCAGAGGCTTAATAATTTTTAAGTGATTACTAGGGGTATCAGGTCCTGGCCTTTGAGTTAGGAGGCCTTACTTTGGGACTTTCTCTAGCAGATCTATTTCATTATCTGTTCTTGGGCAGGTATGTTGACATTTTGGAGCCTCAGTTTCCTCATTCACTTTACATATAAGCTATCAAAATCTATTGAAACATTCTAGAATTTATCAGTGTATGTGCTTTCTTCATGGATGTGGGTAAAAGTCCTTCTGATTTTTTATGAATTATGTATTTCAAGGACCACCCTTTTGGGATTAATTTTTTGTACTCAGCCAAGTAAGCCTTATAAAATAGAGGCATAAAATCACTAGACCCATTTATAAAACTTGCAAATGTTGGAGTTGCCAAGGCTTCTGTACTGTTCATTTGAGTCTCACTACAACTCAGGAGGTAGGGTAAGTATTATGTCATTTTATGACATTTTACAGTTGAGGAAACTGAGAAAGTTATAGGTTAAGTGACTTGCCTAGGGTCACGTAGCTAGTGTCTGATGCAGGATTTGAATTAAAAAAATGTTGACTTAAGGTCAAGCACTCTATTCACTCTAGCACATATGTGTCTCCAGTAATATTAGGAAAGACTTTATTAAATGACTTGTTGAAATCCAAATATAATATGTTTATAGCATCTTTTTTGAGCAACTAATCTCAGAATTCTGCTAAAAAGAAATAAAGTTAATCTGTCTGAACTTCCTTTTTTAAACCTTTACCTACCATCTTACAATCAATACTGCGCATTGGTTCCAAGACAGAAGAGTAGTAAATGCTAGGATTTGCCCAAGGTCACCCAGCTAGGAAGTGTCAAAGACACAGATTTGAACCCAGGACCTCTCATCTGCAGACCAGTCTCTCAACCCACTGAGCCATTTGCTTCCCCCTTAACTTCTTCTTAATGATCTGTTTTAGTTTTTAGGAACCACCTCTGTCCTTTAAGAGTGCACAGAAACTTTCACTTTGATAGTAAGTTTTCGAATTTTAGCAAGCTCACTATAACTTGGAATATCTTCTTTTCCCTTTTTGAAAATAAGGATACTTGATTATACATAATTATAAGGCACATTGCTTAAGTCCACTGGAAAGTGTATTGGCTTTTGGGTCTTTGGACTTTAGTTCAAATCAAGCCTTACTCTTTGGATGTTCTTGAACAACTTATGCTTTCTGAACCTCTGTTTCTCATCTGCAAAATTAAAGGTTTTAATTATATGACCTTCCAGATTTAACTTTCTAAGAAGATTCACCAAAAATGTATAGTCAGAAGAATTTCATCTTTATATGCTCAAATATTTTATTATTGTTGTTCAGTCATTTTTCAGTAGTTGTCTGACTTTTCATGACCCGAATTTGGGATTTTTTGGCAAAGCTACTGAAGCTGGTTTGCCATTTCCACCTCCAGCTTCAGATAAATAAGCTAAGGTAAGCAGGGTTAAATGACTTGCCCAGGGTCACCTGGCTAGTGTGTGAAGCCAGAATAGGTATGTGCCACCTCGCTACCCATCTTTTATTATCTGTGCACATAAATATAGTCAACTATGACTGCTGCTTATCTGCTTTGTAATCTAGTAATACATAGAATGAAGAAACCCATTAAAGTGAATAGCTCTGAGACAGTCCACTTTTGGATATCTATTGTAGTTACTTAATAAGACGCTTTTACTCCATTGTGTCAAAACCTCTTTTCAAGAATTACTATTTTATGAGAGCAGAAAAAATTCACTTTTGTGATTTATGCTGTGACCAAATGCCACCAGTAAAGATGTCTTATATTTTAAATGAAAGAATATGTTTACTCCTGAGGATGTTTCTGTACATTGTGCAGTTAAAATTGCTATATGCAATTTGATGATCTTTTTTTCATAAGATACACAGGTGTTCTAAAGAGGAATGCCTGATAAATGATAGCACTATAATTCTGACTAAAACCTTTTCTATAACTAACCAAGAAGTTCAGAAAACCTAAGCATTTATTTCTTATCTTTTAATGAGTAATAAACTTCTTTTAATAAATATTTCTCTGTCTGTCTCTCTGTCTTTTTCTGTTTCTGTCTTTCTCTCTCTGTCTCTGTCTCTCTCTCTGTGTCTCTGTGTCTCTGTCTGTCTCTGTCTCTGTCTGTGTCTCTCTCTGTCTGTGTCTCTCTCTGTCTGTGTCTCTCTCTGTCTCTCTCTGTCTCTCTCTGTCTCTGTCTCTGTCTCTGTCTCTGTCTCCCTGTCTCTCTGTCTCTCTGTCTCTCTGTCTCTCTGTCTCTCTCTCTCCCTCTTCTCTTTCTATTCCTTCCTTTTTAAAACAGAATGGACAGCAGAAATCTCCTGGAAGAAATCACAGAACAGCAGAGCTGACCTAGACCATTAAAAATGCTCTTCTGCAGCTGGGCCCCAAGCACTGCTAGGCAACACTAATATTCCTCCCTGGTTGACCCTCTAGCTCTCTATCCATGCCAGCTGTCTCTGATTTTCTGTTTTCAAGCCCCTTCCCCCGTTCTGACCATTCCCCAACAGCTGGTGACCCATGACCTACTTCACATAGAAGACTGAGAATAACCAGGCAAGAGCTTTCCAAAGCAATCAATCCCTTTCCTTCGTGCACTACCTCCATGTGACATATTGTGAGGTATTACTGAGGTATATCTGAATTAATTCTCCATTCTTTTTTTACTCACTTCAACTTTGATGAGCAGGATAATCTAAAAATAAATACAACAGAGCATGAGCCCTCACTGTCCCATGTCCCCATCAGATACAGATGAAATTAATGCTCAGAAAGTTAAATTGAGAGGAGGTCATGTGTCCCAAAAGAAGGATAACTGGCTTTGGAGTCTGACACATTCTACCTCTATGGCCTTGAGCAATTCACTTGAGCTCTGGTCTCAGTTTCCTCATCTGTACAAAAAGGAAGTTGGACTTTTTGGTCTCTGGGGTCCCTTCGAGGTCTAGATCTAAGATTGCAGGACTATTTACTTGTTTTGACAGAGTTATAAATATGGTAAGTATCAAAGAAAAATTCTATGTTGGGTCTCCCTTTTACTTTCAGTACTGGAATGGATGGATAGATCTTCAAAGATCATTAGACAGGAAGGGATCAATAGGAGGTATTGGAGATACAGTGCTAGGCCTGGAATCAGGAAGATTCATCTTCCTAAGTTCAAATCTGGTCTTAGATACTTACTAGTTGTGTGACTTGGGCAAGTCCACTTAATCCTGGTTGCCCCCATTTTCTCATCTGTAAAATTATCTGGAGAAGGAAATATCAAACCATTTAACAAAAGTGCAAAATAGGGTCATGAAGAATCAGACATGATTGCAAATGATGAAATGATAAAAGATAGGAAGGAGGAAGATAACAAATATGTGTTTATTAAGCACCTACTATGTGCTAGACACTATGTGAAGCACTCGGCTAGCATTATCTCACTTGATTCTCACACTATGATGGGAAGATGCAATTATTATCACTATTGTACTAATGAGGACTGAATCCAACAGAAGTGAAGGGATCTGTCCAAGGTCACACAGTTAATCGGTGTCTAGGACTGGATTTGAACTTAAATCTTCCTGACTCTATCCATTGTGCCACTTAGCTGCCTTAGGAAGAAAGATTTTTATCATTTTTAAAAATTAAGGACCAACATTGTAAAGAATACTCCTCTTCTAATTGGAGCTATGGGTCTTGAGTGACATCTCACTGCATGCTCTATGAAGTCACAAGATGGAAATAATGCTAATGTAATTGGCAGTATACTCAATGCCTTTTCCCCCCTGAGATTAATAAACAAGAGAAAAAGGTAAATCTTTAATAATCTAGAACTGGAAGGCTAGCTATGCCCTGAAAAGGTAAATTCAGAGGCCATCACCTCCTATCGTTGTACAGAGGTAGGAACTGAAATCTAAAAGAACTTGCCTAAGGTCACATAGCTAGCATATGTCTGAATCAGGACTTGAATCCAAGACCTCTGACCCCTTGGATCAACCACATGGCCTCCCCCCCCCCCATTTCACCATTCTGAGCATCCTGACTCATCTATATGTAACAATGGGTTTAGGCCAGGTGGTACCAGGCTGGGAGTGTGGGAGGCTGTGGATGTTTGGCAAGCTTACTTCCACAAATTCATAATAGAGGTCTTAATCTCTTCTTTGAAGCATTTGGAGCATTGTGGGGGTGGTTCTCTATGACTATTGTTTGTTTGTTTATTGTGCAGTGAGTAAAGGCTTTTGATTGACAACTGAGCTAGAGCTGTATCGGAATGCAAATACTTTCTCCTGGACAAATCAATCACCTTTTCTTCTTTGGCTGCATTGGAGGGACTTTCTGGGTACTTGAATTGTCTGTATTTGTTCCATTACTATTCAGGTGTATCTTCTAATTTTTAAAAAAGTAATCTTATTCTGATAAAATGTCAGAGAGTCTGCAAGTCAAGAAAATATATATTAAATGGCTACCAGTGACCAGGTACATAGTAAGAAAGCAAGAACAAACTCTGCCATTAGAGAACTTGTATTCTACAGGAGGAAATGATATAAGAATAATTATGTACATACAACATATATACAGTATAAAGGGAATGTCATCACAGAGGGACGGTGTTACCTGAGGGATTGTGGGAAGGAGAAAGGTAGGTACAAACTGGGGTAAGAGATCTTACACAAGGTGGAATTTGCACCAGAAAGAGAAAGTGAAGAAGGGAGAACATTATGGCCATGAGGGGGAACCAGTAAAATGATGCTTGATATTTATGTGAGGCCAAAGGTATCTTTAGGAAAAATAAGGGTGACCCTTTTTAGAGATCTCCCCTCTCCCCCTGCCTCAGATGGCTATGAAAAAAATGGCCATCTAACAAATGAATACAGTTTTCATTCTGGATCTCAGATATATGTGTACAAAATAGCCTATAAATCCCCACTACCATCACCCAAGTGAAATGGGTAAGATAGCCATCTCTCCTCCAAACCCATTTCTCCAGCAGTCCTGGATGTCCATTTTGACAGGATGTCATTTGAATAACAATGGGAGGGGAAGAGAGGAGAAAGTCAGAGATGGGGAAGTGTTCAAAGTCTGTGACTGGGGCTTGGAACCCTTCATCCTCCTAGGGTGAGCCTCCTCCTTCAATCTCTTGGGGACTGCTGTGTTAAAGATGATTACATGCTCACCTGTCCTGTACTTAACTTTTCAAAATTCAGTGTTTTGATCCCCTTGGCATTCCAGCGCTAGCCTATCAACTGCCACTGCTTTAAAGAAATTCAAGCAGAATAGTAAAATTGGGGACTAGTAAAAGATCAAGGTCATGGAGCATTCCCAGTTCCATTTAGGTGAAGCCCTAAGAGCTTTCCTTTGTGGTTAAGATTCTTGGGAGGGATACAGCACAAAATCCATCTTTCTTTTTTTCCAATTTCATCTCTGTGTCTTTTTTCCTTCATTTAGTAGAGACTCAGCTAGGATCACTCTTATCCCAGGACTTTATTTGTGAGGGGATATTCTTCTTGAATTACTCAAAAATATATGAGTTGTATAACCTGGGTCATTGTAAACTGCCATCCAGCAAGCCCTTGAAAACATGTTTTAACTCTTTTCCTATGACTATTCTATAAACAACTCACCCAAAATGAAAATTATCCTCCCAAAAAGCAAAGGGAAGGTTTCTCTTTTTGGTATTTTTAATCATTATTTTATTTGGTCATTTACAAACATTATTCATTGGAAACAAAAAACATTTTCTTTTTCTCCCCCCCCCCCCAACTCTCCCATAGCCAAGGCATGATTCCACTGGGTCTCACATGTGTTCTTGACTCAAACCCATTTCCATGTTGTTGGTATTTGCATTAGAGTGTTCATTTAGAGTCTCTCCTCAGTCATATCCCCTCCACCCTGTAGTCAAGCACTTGCTTTTCTTCAGTGTTTTTACTCTCAGAGTTTATCCTCTGCTTGTGGATAGTGTTTTTTAGATCCCTGCAGATTGTTCAGGGACATTGCATTGACACTGATGGAGAAGCCCATTACCTTCGATTGTACCACAGTGTATCAGTCTCTGTGTATAATGATTTCCTGGTTTTGCTCCTTTCCTTCTGCATCACTTCCTGGAAGTTGTTCCAGACTCCATGGAATTGCTCCACTTTATTATTCCTTTTAGCACAATAGTATTCTATCACCAACATATACCACAATTTGTTTAGCCATTCCCCAATTGAAGGGCATCCCCTCATTTTCCAATTTTTGGTCACCACAAAGAGTGCAGCTATGAATATTTCTTGTACAAGTCTTTTTCCTTATTATCTCTTTGGGGTACAAACCCAGCAGTGCTATGGCTGGATCAAAGGGCAGACAGTTTTTTATCACCCTTTGGGCATAGTTCCAAATGGACCTCCAGAATGGTTGGATCAATTCACAACTCCACCAGCAATGAATTAGTGTCCCTACTTTGCTGCATCCCCTCCAGCATTCATTACTTTCCATAGCTGTCATGTTAGCCGATCTGCTAGGTATGAGGTGATACCTCAGAGTTGTTTTGATTTGCATCACTCTGATTATGAGATGTAGAACACTTTTTCATGTGCTTATTAATAGTTTTGGTTTCTTTGGCTGAGAACTGCCTGTTCATGTCCCTTGCCCATTTATCAATTGGAGAATGGCTTGATTTTTTTATACATTTGATTTAGCTCTTTGTAAATTTGAGTAATTAAACTTTTGTCAGAGGTTTTTATGAAGATTGCTTCCCAATTTGTTATTTCCTTCTGATTTTAGTTACATTGGTTTTATTTGTACAAAAAGTTTTTAATTTGATGTATTCAAATTATTTATTTTGCATTTTGTGACTCTTTCTAAGTCTTGCTTGGTTTTAAAATCTTTCCCTTCCCAAAGGTCTGACATGTATACTATTCTGTGTTCCCCTAATTTTCTTATAGTTTCCTTCTTTATGTTCAAGTCATTCACCCATTTTGAATTTATCTTGGTGTAGGGTGTGAGGTGTTGATCTAAACCTAATCTTTCCCAAACTGTCCTCCAATTTTCCCAGCAGTTTTTATGAAATACTGAATTTTTGTCCCCAAAGCTGGGATCTTTGGGTTTGTCATATACTGTCTTACTGAGGTCACTTACCCCGAGTCTATTCCACTGATCCTCCTTTCTGTCTCTTGGCCAGTACCAAATTGTTTTGATGACTGCTGCTTTATAATATAGTCTGAGATCTGGGACTACAAGGCCCCCTTCCTTTGTATTTTTTTTTCATTGTTTCCCTGGATATCCTTGATCCTTTGTTCTTCCAAATGAACTTTGTTATGGTTTTTTCTAAATCAGTAAAAAAAATTTTTGGAAGTTCCATGGCTATGGCACTAAATAGATAGATGAGTTTGGGTAGGATGGTCATTTTTATTATATTGGCTCATCCTACCCATGAGCAGTTAATGTTCTTCCAATTGTTCAAGTCTAGTTTTAGTTGTGTGGAAAGTGTTTTGTAGTTGTGTTCATATAGTTCCTGTGTTTGTTTCGGGAGGTAGATTCCTAAGTATTTTATTTTGTCTAAGGAGATTTTGAATGGGATTTCTCTTTCTAGTTCTTGCTGCTGAGCTGTGTTGGAAATATATAGAAATGCTGATGACTTATGTGGGTTTATTTTGTATCCTGCAACTTTGCTAAAGTTGTTGATTATTTCGATTAGCTTTTTGGTTGAATCTCTAGGATTCTTTAAGTAGACCATCATGTCATCTGCAAAGAGTGATAACTTGGTCTCCTCCTTGCCTATTTTGATGCCTTCAATTTCTTTTTCTTCTCTAATTGCTACTGCTAGTGTTTCTAGTACAATGTCAAATAATAGATGTGATAATGGGCATCCTTGTTTCATTCCTGATCTTATTGGGAATGCATCTAGTTTATCTCCATTGCAGATGGTATTAGTTGATGGTTTTGGATATATACTGTTTTTTATTTTTAGGAAAGACCCTTCTATTCCTATGCTTTCTAGTGTTTTTAATAGTAATGAGTGTTGCATTTTATCAAAGGCTTTTTCTGCGTCTATTTAAATAATCATGTGATTTTTGTTGGTTTGTTTGTTGATGTGGTCAATTATGTGGATGGTTTTCCCAATATTGAATGAGCTCTGCATCCCTGGTATAAACCTTACTTGATCATGGTGAATGACTCTTCTGATCACTTATGGGAGTCTTTTTGCTAGTATCCTATTTAAGATTTTTGCATCTATATTCATTCTCTGTTTTTGGCCTGCCTGGCTTTGGAATTAGTACCATGTTTGTGCCATAAAAGGAATTTGGTAGAACTCCCTCTTTGCTTATTATGTCAAATAGTTTGTATAGTATTGGGGTTAGCTGTTCTTTGAATGTTTGATAGAATTCACTGGTGAATCCATCAGGCCCTGGGGATTTTTTCTTAGGAAGTTCTTTGATGGCCTGTTGGATTTTTTTTTCTGATGTGGGATTATTTAAGAAATCTATTTCTTCTTCTGTTAGTCTAGGCAATTTATATTTTTTGTAAATATTCATCCATATCACCTAGGTTGGTATATTTATTGCCATATACTTGGGTAAAGTAGTTTTTAATGATTGCCTTAATTTCCTCTTCATTGGAGGTGAGGTGAGGTGACCTTTTCATCCTTGATATTGTTAATTTACCTTTCTTCTTTCCTTTTTTAAATTAGATTGACCAGTACTTTGTCTATTTTCTCTGTTTCTTCAGAGTACCACTTCTAGTCTTGTTTATTAGTTTAATAGTTCTATCACTTTTGATTTTTATTAATTTCTCCCTTAATTTTTAGGATCTCTAGTTTGATTTTCTTCTGGGGGTTTTTAATTTGTTCATTCTCAAGTTTTTTGATTTGCATTTCCAATTCATTGATCTCTGCCCTCCCTAATTTGTTAATATATGCACTCAGGGATATTAATTTTCCTCTCAGTACTGCTTTGGTTGCATCCCATAAGGTTTGAAAGGATGTCTCACCATTGTAATTTTCCTCAAAGAAATTATTAATTTTTTCTATGATTTCTTCTCTAACTAACTGATTTTGGAGTATCATATTACTTAATTTCCAATTAATTTTTGATTTGGCTCTCAATGTACCCATGCTGCTCAATATTTTTATTGTTTTATGATCTGAAAAGGTTGCATTTATTATTTCTGCTTTTCTGCATTTGAGTGACATGTTTCTGTGACCTAGTGTATGATCCATTTTTGTGAATGTGCCATGTGGTGCTGAGAAGGTGTATACTTTTTGTCCATATTTATTTTTCTCCATATGTCTATTAACTCTAATTTTTCTAAAATTTCATTCACCTCTTTTACCTCTTTCTTATTTATTTTTTGTTTTGATTTATCTAAATTTGATAGTTGTTATTTCAAGTCTCCCACTAATATGGTTTTACTGTCTATTTCCTCCTTCAATTCTCTTAGTTTCTCCATTAGAAATGTGGGTGCTATACCATTTGATGCATACATGTTGATTAGTGATATTTCCTCATTGTCTATACTCCCGTTTAACAGAACATATTTAGCTTCCCTATCCCTTTTGATCAGGTCTATTTGTGCTTTGGCCTTGTCAGATATCATGATTGCAACTCCTGCCTTCTTTCTATCAGTTGAGGCCCAAAAGGTCTTACTCCATCCTTTAATTCTAACCTTGTGAGTATCAACCCGCCTCATATGTGTTTCTTGAAGACAACAAATGGTAGGGTTTTGGGTTCTAATCCAATCTGCTATTTGTCTATGTTTTATGGGTGAGTTCATCCCATTCATGTTCAAAGTTATGACTGTCACTTGTGGATTCCCTGGCATTTTGATATCTCACCCTAGTTCTGACCTTTCTTCCCTAGCTATATCCTTTTGAACTAGTGATTTACTTTAGGTCAGTCCCCCTTGTCCCCTCCCTTGGTATGCTTCCCTTTCTATCCCCTCCCTTTTTATACTCCCTCTCCCCTCCCCCTTCTTAATTTCCCTTTCTTTCTTACCCTGTTGGATAAGATAGAATTCAGGATCCCACAGGATCTAGATGTTCTTCCCTCTCAGAGTTGATTTCACTGAGAATAAGGTTTAAGTAATACCACTTCATGCTCTCTTCCTCTCCTTCTCATATGAGAGATTTTTCCCTCCCTTCCCATGTGTATCTTTGTATGGGAAAGGTTATTCTATTTAGTCACCCCCCCCCCCCCGATTTCTTGAAGTAAATCTTAGTATTGTCGGTGCTTCCCCCCCTCCCTTTTTCTTTCTTTGCCCCACCTTTCACCAAATCTTCTTGATGCCCCAACCTTTCCCTATGCATGATTCTTCTAACTATTCTTATGATGCACACAATTTTTGAGAATTACACAATACATTTTCCCCACATATTAATATATATAATTTGATATAAATGTAGTCCTTATAGAATAGAGTTTGATTTAAAGAAAAAGATAAAATTTATCTCCTTTTCCCTTTCTTTCATATTTACCTTTTCATGTTTCTCTTGCTTTCTGTGCTTGGATAGCAAATTTTCCACTAAGTTCTGGTCTTTTCTTAGCAAATGCTTGGAAATCTTCTATTTTGTTGAATGCCCATACTTTCCCCTGGAAATATATAGTCAGTTTTGCTGGGTAGTTGATTCTTGTTTGGAGACCCAGCTCTCTTGCCTTTCTAAATATCGTGTTCCATGCTTTGTGGTCTCTTAGTGTGTTAGCCGCTAAGTCATGTGTGATCCTTATGGGACCCCCCCCCCCCCTATATCTGAAGCTCCTCTTCTTGGCTTCTTGTAGGATTTTCTCCTTTTCTTGGTAGCTCTTGAATTTGGTGATTACATTCCTGGGGGTTGTCTTTTGGGGATTTAGTATAGAAGGTGTTCTATGAATCCTTTCTATTTCTATTTTGCCCCCTTACTCCAGAACATGAGGGCAATATTCTTCTATAATCTCCTGTAGTATAGCATAGAGGTTTTTGGTTTTCTCTGGTTTTTCGGGCAGACCAATAATTCTCACGTTGTCTCTTCTTCCTCTGTTTTCCAGGTCTGTGACCTTTTCAGTGAGATATTTTGTGTTTTCTTCTAATTCATTGATTTTTTGGCTTTGCTTTATTGATACTTGCTATTTTGCATGCTCACTGTCTTCCAGTTGCTTAATTCTGGTCGTTAGGGACTGGTTTTGCTTTTCAGCTTTGTCTGTCCTTCTATTAGATGCTTCCAGCTCTTTCTCCAATTGTGAAGTCTTGTCTATCAGATTACTTATCTCTTTCTCCCATTTTTCTTTCCAGAAGATTTCCATCTTTTGGGTAAGCTTCAATTTCAGTTCTTCCAGAGCTTGTGGGTAATTTCCATTTTGGGAGGCATGTTTTGATTTTGTTTGGGTTTCATCTTATTTCTCTTCTTTTCCTTGGGTACTCCCGCCATAAAAGTTTTCAATAGTCACATTTTTCCCTTTGTTCCTGGAAGCTTGATTTTGGGCCATGTGAGCCATCCCTTTGGTGGTTTTATTCCACTTTCCTTTTTGGTCTGGGATCTGGGTGATATGGGAGGGTTTTCTGTGAATATAGGTTGCCTCAGACTTGTTCTTCCCAGCCTCTGAGGTTTCTTAGAGTACAGGCCCCTGTGCTCAGAGTGGCCACCCCTTTCCTCAGCGTGGCCTCCCCTATGCTCAGCATGGTCGCCCCTTTGCTCAGTGCAACCTCTCCTGTGTTCAGCATGGCTGCCCCTTTGCTCAGCGCAGGATTCTCATGTGAAACAGCCCTGAGAGGTCGTTTCCTTGCAGTCTTTAGATCCCAAGGACCCTGGTGTACCCCCTCAGACAAAGATGTTCCTCATTCACTCGCTGTCCCAGTGAGCACTCTGATACCTTACTCTGGTTTGGTGGGGGGGGGGTGGGGAGGGAAAGTCGGCTGAGTTCACGTTTTTGTGCAAGCTTTTCCTCCTCCTTATAGTGTAGAAATGTTCAAGCCCCACGTACTTTCATTTCTGTGGTGTACTGGAGAGTCCCTCCATTCTTCCAAAGGTGATTTTTATGCTCTTTTGAGGTAGTATATTTCGTTCGGTGCCGGGGAGAGGAAGCAATTCGCGTCTAGATTACAGCCATGTTAACCTGGAAATCACTTTTTGGTATTTTTTATCTATATGGGAGACCACTTATCATTGATAATCTCAGAGTTATGGAAGATTAGAATTCACATTCTGTGACAGTTAAGATCATTATAAATGCATTAAATATTTTCATGACTATATAAAAACAAACATTAAAGATGCTAAATTACTAATTTTTATTGAATGATATATGTATATATATGTGTGTATATATTATATATATACATATATATATGATATTTAAAATTAAGGCACAAACATGGGTCACCTAGGTTGCTCAGTGGATTGAGAGACAAGTCTAGAGATCCCATCTAGAGGTCCTACATTCAAATCTAGTCTCAGATACGTCCTAGCTGTGTGACCCTGGGCAAGTCACTTGATCCCCATTGCCTAGCCCTTACTACACTTCTGCCTTGGAACCAATACATATTATTGATTCTAAGGCAGAAGGCAAAGTTTTTAAAAAAATAAAATAAAATAAAGGCACAAAGAGAATAAATCACCCTGAGTTACACAGCTAAGAGGTAACTAAGACAGAATTTGAATCCAGGTCTTCCTGAATGAAAGTCTAGTGTCCACTAGACTACTTCATATTGCCTCTCAGTATTTTTTATTGCCACATTAAACTTATACAAAATTATGAACTGTGCCTTCACATTTACTAAATTGTAGAAGGTCTTTGACCCAATGATATCACTAACTAGTTCTATATCCACAAAGGGATCAAAGAAAGAGAAAAAGGAGTCCAAGGGCCTTAAAATTGTCCATAGCTTTTGACCTAGGAATACCAGTCTTAGGTCTGTTTCCCAAAGAGATCAAAGATAGGAGAAAGAACCTAGTTTCCCCAAAATATTTATGGCAGCACTTTTTTGTGGTGGCAAAGAACTAGAAATTGAAGGGATGTTCATCAACTGAGGAATGGTTGAACAAGTTGTGGTACATGCTTGTAATGACATACCATTGTGCCATAAGAAAAGTCAAAGAAGATGATCACAAAAACAACAACTTGGAAATACTTGGAAAAATATCTATTACAATAGAAGGAAGTGACAGTTTGAATGGTGACTGAGGCATACTATTCTTCACATTATTTCCTCCCTGAATTTTTCTCTAATGTAAGTAATGTGTGTTTATTTTTACAACATGATGAACATGGAAATATGTATTGTATGATAATATATACACAACCTATACCATTACTTGCTGTCTTGAGAAGAAAGAAGAGTGAATGGGAGGGAGTGGCACAATGTTAGAAAACCATTTAAAAATTCTATTGATGTTTTATAATTTAAATTTTAAAATTTAAAACATTTAAAAAGGAAAAGGAAACATGTATAAACATATTTATAACCTTTCTTTTATAGTGGTAAAGACTTGGAAACTAAGATGATGCTTTCAGCTGGGGAATGGTTAAACAAGTTATAGTACATAAATCTGATGGAAAACTATATGCCTTACAAAATGATGAAAAGCAAAGGTTAGCGGAACTTAGGGTGGCATATAAACTGGTACAAAGTGAAGTTAGTAGAACCAAGAGTACAATGTATACAACAACATTATAAAGACAACTAAAAAGTATATGAAAAATCTGTTCATTATAATGATCAACCATGATTCCAGGCACCCAATGATTTATATTTTGGAAAGAAGTAGTAAATTCAAGAAACTAGGGACCTAGATCTTTGGTTATTGACAGCATCAGAATTTGTATAGTTTGATTGTCATACTTGTCACTAGGGTTTTCTTCTCTTTTTCCAGTGGGAAAATGTGAAGGTAGAAAATAAATGCTTATTAATTGACATGATAAAGAATATTTAATAGAAGACACAAAAATTAATGAACAGGAAAACACTCTGAATTACTTACATGTAATGATTGCATTATAGTTATGCTGGGTAATTCATTCTCTTATTTTGGCCAGGTCAGTAATATTTGGCCACAACCTAATGCTAATAGAAACTATTCCATTGCTAACTGATTCCTCATGTGAAGCAGTTTTGAACCCAGGATGACAGTTGAAATTAAAGTGACAAGACTACGAAGCTTAGCGTAAAAAGTTTTCTGTTCTCCAGGAGCACAAAGGATTCCAGGAAAACAGCACCATAAGTGAGCTACAACAAACCCATAGCAACTAAATAACAACAATGACAACACAAAAACTCAATCAACAATATCAAGATGATTTTGATAGTCCTTGGATCTTTCCTCTTGAGCAGTGACACATCTGCTCAAAAGGGAGTGAATTTCATAGAAAAATAAAGAAAGGCAAGAAAAATCACTAGTCATTTCTGGTGATTTGTTTACATTTCTGCTGTCTGAACTACACAGACCTGTATACATAGTGGTATGTTCGAAGTGATCTTTGATCTCATCAGATTGGATGTTCCCTTCAACAATGCAAATTACAACCCATCCATGCCTGCCCATCCTGTTGACTATTTATCCTTGTCCTCACATGCTGTTCATTCATATCCAATCCTTCATAAACCCATTCAGAGTTTTCTTGGCAAATACACTGGAGTGATTTGACATTTCCTTCTCCATATCATTTTGTGGATAAGGAAACTAAGGAAAATGGAGTTAAGAGTCTTCCCTGGTCACACAGTTGGTAAATCTCTGGAGACTGCAATCCTAATTTATAATTATTTGTTAAAAAATTAAAAGTAGGCCAGAGAAAGAAAAGCTAGCCCATTGGGGTCAGCAGCAAACTTTGCTGCCTGTCCCCTGAAATTATAAACTTAAATAATAGTTTATTTTAAGATAAGAGAAGGAAGGGAAGGGAATTGGGATGATCTATCTAAAATTATAAATAAACCTCCCACCAAATCTAGTTGCTAACTTCAGAGATGGTATCTATACTGTCAGTTACCTCTCTACCTAAAGTCCCAGTTTCTATAATACAATAAACTTCACTAACCCAAATCACCCCCCTTGGATAATGATAGAGAAAGTAAGGTTGGAAGGTAAGCAGGAACAGGGCTCAAAGCGAAGTCTCACTGACAGATGGCTTTAGGTGTCTCAAGCATCTCTGTAGGAATATCTCTCAGGCAGCATCAACAGGATGCACAGGAACAGGTAGTTGGTAAGATGTATCACAAGGAAGCCACAGGAAAGAGAATAGCTAGTTCACTAAGACCACCCTAGGAGACTAGACAAAACTCAACCTCCTGCTTCACTGTCTATTAGAATAAGCAACAGTCCTCTCCCATCTCCAGAATTCTGGTACTTTCCTGCTTCTGCCTTTTCAGCAGCTCCTGCTCCAGCTAATTTCCCTATATACAGCAAACCTCTTCAGGCTGGGATTCCAAGGGAAATGGTCCTACTTACTTCTACTCCAGTTTATGCTCTTTGTGATGTCTGTTTTCCAAGCTTCTTTCATCAGAGAATTCAGACCTTACTGAGGGCAAGAGATGGGTCTTCCCTTTGCCTGGAGTCATGATGGGTAGCATAGCTGCACAGCCAGGATGTCCTCTTTTTCCCTCCCTGATTTTGCCTGGATTAGTTAGTTGCTTCATTATCCAAGAGGCTTGTATACAGATAAACAAAGAACCTGTCCCCACCTTCATTCAGAAGGGGGAGGGGGGGAAGGAAATATATTGTAGCTTCAATGTTAATGTTAAACTTCTCCTTTAAAATCCAAAGGTTGTCTTGTAGTACCAAAAATGTGATACAGATCAATATTAAATTTCTAACAGGCTGGATTTAACCTTAGGTCTACTTGCCTCCAGACTCAATGCTCTCTCCATTGTGCCACCATGCTGCTCTAGCTCCCCTTATGTCTTCTCCATAGAGGATATGTCCAATGTGCCAGAATATAGGCCTTTTAATATTTCATAGGGAGTAGTATAGCCTTTGTCAAACACTTTACTCTTACTACATGACCTTTGCTTTTCCTCTTGGAAACATATTCCTTGGATTAATATTCTTTATGCTACTTCTTGTATACAATTCATTGTTGGTCATAGATTGTGACTTATTTAATGCATGCTTTTCATTGACTTTAAGGCAAAATATTTTCTTAAAAATATACTATGAACAAAAATATTTATAGCTGTTTGTTTTGTGGTGGCAAAGAATTGGAAACTAAAGGAATGTCCCTCAATTGGGAAATGGCTGAAAAATTGTGGTATAGTGAGAGTTAGAAATACTTTCATTGACTGATGAAATAAGCAGAACTAGGACATCATTGTACACAATACTTTCAATATTGTGGAACAATCAAATGTGATAGATTTTGCTACTAACAGAAATACAATGATCCAGGACAATTCTGAGGGATTTATGAAAAAGAATTCTATCCACATCCAGAGAAAGAATGTTGAAGTAGGAATACAAATAAAACATATAACTTATTGCATGTTTATTTGGGTATACATTTGGGGGCTTTGGCTTTCTAAGATTATTCAATTACAAAAATGAATACTATGGAAATACGTTTTTTATGTATATAACTCAGAAAAACTTAAAAATTAAAAAATTAAAAACAATAACAATTACTATGAGATATGTTAAACTTTCTCAGTAGAGTGATGGCTAGGGCTCTGGACTTGGAGTCAGGAAGAATTGAGTCTGAATCTCACCATAGACTCTAGCCCTATGTCCCTGGGCAAGAAACTTAACTCTGCATACATTTCATCATCTGGAAAATGAGGATAATTATAGCATACACCTCATAGGGTTATCATGAGGACCAAATAGGATAATGTATATGAAGTATTTTGCAAACTTAAAGAGCTGTGTGAATATTGTTATAATTATTGTTAATTGATGCTTTCAAATCTGTGCATGGTGACTAGGCTGGATAATAATTACCTGAGTTAACTTTCCTAGCACAAAAATTTCCTTGAAGATTTATCCTAAATGAATGATTACCAACTCCTTGGTAAAAGGATTTTTAAAAATGCTATTACCCATATTTATCCTACAAACTTTACTTTGAATATGCATTGACTCTATAGTTATATATATACTCATATATATATCATACTATACTCAATACTATTGAGTATTTGCAAGTGAAGAGGCTTATAGAGTAATACTTTGAAACATATTTTATGATAATTTAAAATTTCTCATTTCCTAGCTTTGGATGTGGGGAAAAGTGATGTGGGGGGAAAATAAATAAAAGTTTCTTTGCTAATTTTCCTCCTCAGGGTTTTGGAAATATTTAAAGTGGTTTAAAATCACCCTAAATGTGAAGGAACATAGAGAAAACACAGTGTAGACAGACTCTTTGGAATTCTGAATCTAGTTACTAAATAGAGGGCATATGAAAGGGAGTATCTCCTCAAAAGGCACTGGGAGTGACTATAATTGATCCCTGAGTTAAAGTTGATGAACTATATCATATTTTAATAGGGCAAAATAAAATAAGAAGAAGATGAAAGTATCACTTTGTAGAATGAAAGTATCTTGATTTTCTGGATAACCTCAAGGGACTTTGACTATGTAGGGAAAAAAATTTATGATGTTAAAAAAAATCATTGTGCTGTTTGACTTAAACCTCTTATGATTAAAGATTGTCTGAACCCAGAACACAGTCTGACTTCAGTAACTCTAGTAGTGGTAGAGAAGGTTCCAAGGTATTTTAGTTTCCCCCAGGTCCTAGACCCACCCAAAGCATTCTTGTTTTGCATTACCACACCTAGGACTTGTGATGGATCTACTTAAGTTTCTATTTTCAGTTTACCTAAATATTATTGTTTATATTTACTCATATCAAATTCAATCTATCTTACTTTCAAATTACCTCCTTTGCAAAAATGCTTAACTATGTATGTGTGGTTCATGTTAGGGCACCCTTGACTATATCCTATATAATGTGTACCTTTCAGAGACTCCTTTTCAGTTTGCTCTCCTCTGCCAAATAACTTAATAAATTTCTTTCTATAGCAATTTCAGATTTTGGAGTGTGTTCTCAAAAACAACTGAGCACTCTTTCCTACAAATTAAATTACTTTTGATTACTGGTTCCAGATTTATTGGCAGGGATTTTATAGCAGAGGGCAGGGTAAGAGCAGAAAGCTATTATAAATAGCTAGTAATGTTCAGAATGGGCGCAATATTCTATGGGAGCTAATTGAGAAGTAACCGAGGAAGTTAAGAAGTGGTGTGTCAAGAGGACAAACCATTAATAATGAACTAGAGGAATTGCATGTGAACTGGAATGACCTCCAGGAATTGATGCAGAGCAAAAGGAGCAGAACCAGGAGAACATTGTACACAGGGACTGATACACTGTGGCATAATTGAACATAATGGACTTCTCTACTAGCAGCAATGCAAATGATCCAGGCCAATTCTGAGGGACTCATGAGAAAGAACACTATCCACATCCAGAGAAAGAACTGTGGGAGCAGAAACACAGAAGAAAAACAACTCCTTGATTACATGGTTTGATGGGGATATGATTGGGGATAGAGACTCTAAGCAATCACCCTAGTGCATAATCATCATATAGAAATATGTCTTGATCAATGACATATGTAAAAGCGAGTAACACTGCCTGTTGGCTACAGGAAGGGGTAGGAGGAAGGGAGGTTACATGATTCATGTAACCATGGGAAAGCATCCTAAATTAATTAAATAAATAAATAAACTTAAAAAAAGAGGACAAACCATTGTGATATATACACTTGCCCATAAGTTGAAGCTAAAAGTTAATTACCTAGAGATCCACAGATCCATTTTCCATTTTCTATTGTGCTAATTTACCACTCATATCACTTCTCTACTTAATATATTCAGTGGCTTCCAATTTGCTCTGAAAAATATCCTCTTCCTAGCATTCAAGGCCTTCTATTATTTTATTTCAGTCTATCTTCCCAGAATAAATTCCTACTACTCTCATGCTTCTCATACAGTAAGCAGATATAACTGTTGAATCAGCAAACCATATTTCTCTATTACCAGCTATATACCAAATAATTTCTGAGGTTTTATTTATAGTTATTATACTTTCAAAAGATGATAGTAAAATTTCAGAAGTTACTTAGTTGAAATAGGAAATCTTAGTCCCAAAAGTTTCAAAGATGTTGGAAGTATCAAATGGAAATCTGTCACTATTGAAATACTGCTTCTTGGACCTTTCTGAGGACAGAGAATCAGAGAACCACAGAATCTAGGAGCTAGGCAGGACCACAGAGGTCCTCTAGTCCTAGATAAATCATTAATCCCAGTTAGAACATCAGTCAAGCATCTTTTCACCATCTCTAATGATAGGGAGCTCATTATTGCCTTCCCCTCTTGTCAAAGGCACTTACTTCAATTCAGCCTTTAAATGTTTTCACCCTCAAGATTATCCTTCTTTGGATGTGTCCCACTTTTCTTCTTTTACCTCCACTGTAACTAATCATAAAAGTCCTTTTTCTTGTCCTAAGTATTTATCTATGAGTGGAGGATCATCCTCTTCCTTAGCCTCTTTGCCATTTTACAGGATTTATCTTCAGTTTCATGCTTGATATTGGTGTTGTGGATACAGTCTTTTAAAATCAGCATTGATTGCTGAATTCACTATCTAGATTCATCAAAGGATTATAGAATCATAGTCTTTGAATGAGACCTTATAGGCTAGAAGACTATACTAGAAACAAATTAAGATACTTTTAAGTGCAATCCCTTAATTTGATAAAAGAAGAAACTGAAACCCGGACAAGTGATACCTGCCAAGAATCTCACAGCTTGGAAGTGAGATGGGATTCATATCCTGGCCTTCCTTCTTGACTCCAAGAGCAATAGTCTATCAAGTATACCATACAACAGTTTTGAATTACCTCTTCTTTTTTTTTCCTCATCCCTATCAACTGCAACTATAATCTAAGGAATTTGACAAGTCAGTGCCTTAGGAAGAAGTGCCTTATTTGTGCAGCATATTAAGGTAGCACTGTAGAAAGAGGAGGATAGAAATAGGTAGACAAAAATAAAGGTTATTGTGATCACTCAGATGAAGGGCAGTTGTTGCCCTTTGTACCACAAGGGGATAATAATGATATCATTGGTGATGTCTTTTGACTCACATAAATTATATGTAAGGGAAGCAAAGTTGCACAAAGTTCTCAGCCTTACTCTTTCTTCCAGAGTCACTGGAGTTCAGTGGCAAGACAAAAGTCATGACTAGTGATGACTTTGGCTTCAATATTTAACCAATTTCTCAGTGTTCCACAGTACCTGTCTCCACTGACTTCGTGGCCACTGGAACAAATTGTTCTCATCTCTCCTTTCCACTGGAAGATATCTTCTTATATTTAAGGTAGATATTTCCTCCCCTAAGGCACTGGTGGGTTTGAGACCTGTCAGTTACTCTCAAACTGGTTTTAGCCCACCTGCTAAGATGATTTACTAGAGTGTGGTCACTGCACTTGCTACAGCTTGAACTGATTAAGGGTGTTATGAATGAGGACTTAGGTAGTGACAATGGTGACAATGGGAATGTATAGAAGGGGCTATGAAAGAGGTTGTGGGATTAAAATCAATAAGACTTAGTAAATGGGTATAGAGTGTGAGGGAGTTTTAAAAGTCAAGGATAATTTGGACACCGTGGACTTGGGGAATTATCAGGCTGATGCTGTTTTCAATAAAGAAAAAGAGATTTAGAGCAGGGATGGTCTTAGTTAATAGTGAAAACCATGAGTTTCACTTTGGAAATGTTAAATTTGATGTGTCACTGTGATATCTAGGTGGAAATAGCTACAGTTAATTGTCAATGAAAGGCTGTATTTTAGAAAAAAATAGATCTGGATGTCATTTATAGGGAAAATGAATGGGAATAAGAGAAAGATGTGTGAAAATATGTATGGAGAGAGAGAATATAAAGAGAAAAGAACCTATGATGTAATTTAAGGCTATCCTCTCTTAGTGATAGATGATGACCTAGGAAAGAAGGCTAAAGAAAGTTAGAAAAGGGGAATGAAAGCTGAAAGAGAACTGAATCTAATATGATATTTTACATTGAATTGGCCCTTAAATGGCTATACAACATAAGGCTAACACTAATGGCTTATTGAAGAATGTAAATCTCAAGCATTACCCTCTTCATTCCCCTGAAAAACTGTCCTATACTAAGGGAGGGAAAGAATAGGAGACACAATGCAAGGAGCCTCATAGGAAGCAACTCCATTCAGCTGATAAGTAAGCAGAAAGTCACAGAGGAAAAATCATCAATCTACCAAGATTGAAATTGCAGTGATGAGCCTACTGTTACAGATTCTAGAGAAACAAGGTGAATTTAGGCCAGTCTCTTAGTGTCCTGAGGGGCAGACTCAAGGTTGATGATTCCTCACTTTCCTCCTCTCTTTTCATTTCCTTCTCCCCTTTGGGCAAACATGTATGTTCCAGTAACTTGAATTGTCATTGGTGGAGTCAATGAAAAGGAGTGATCTCCTCCCCTGACCATCATAATACAACATGCACCATTATTATAACTGCCAGTCTTGATTGATTAAGA
This sequence comes from Monodelphis domestica, assembly GCF_027887165.1. Taxonomy (NCBI): domain Eukaryota; kingdom Metazoa; phylum Chordata; class Mammalia; order Didelphimorphia; family Didelphidae; genus Monodelphis; species Monodelphis domestica. Next base: position 194,995,578 of record NC_077231.1, read on the forward strand.
AGGCAACATTTTCTGGAAAAATTGATTTGAGTAAAAATATTTTTTTAAAGATGAGTTAAATAGTTTTGCAATGTGTGTAGAAGACTGTCCTTGGAGTCAGGAAGATTGAGTTCAACCACTGCCTATGACAAATACTGGTTTTATGACTTTAGATAAGTCACTCAACCATTCAGCACCCTAAGAACCATGAGTCAATACTTGACACTCAGAATCTAAGTATGGAGGAAGTATCCAAAAAGTAGTTGTCAGTAAACTGTTGTGAAGTAAATCCAAGTTGAAGAAAAGGACATCAGATGCAACATTTAAGAGAAAGTAGGTAATATTAGAAAAGAATGGTTTTCATTTAAGAGGTTTGAATTCATATTGCAATGACCTGAGAAGTGAGGAGTGGAGAAAAGTAATGAAGATGGTTTTTTTAGGGGTTTGCCTATGAAAAGGAAAGAAGATATATAGGAAAATAACTTGAGGATAGAGTTAAAATCATTTTTAGTCAGACAGAAGTATTTTTATATAGACCACAGTAAAGGAGTCAATATATTTTCAAAGAAATTGAATATAAAAGGGAGGAAGTGTTTGAATGGGGCCAATTCCTATTGCAGGAAATGTGAGGTAATTGGATGAAGGGCAAAATTAGAGAGACAGATTTGGCAAGGAAAAAGGCCATCTCCCAAAGAGAATGAAGTAAAGGAAGGACTTATGGCATTACTCTAGAAGATAATTTATTATCCTTACCACTCTATAACCAGCCCTTCCTTTGAGTTCCACTTAAATGCTCCCCATTACAATTTTTGCCTCAGGTCTGTGGATTTTTTCATATAGGAATTTCTTCAGATTATATATGCACTCCAAATTCTCCATCTTTGTAATCTTTTCTACCTGACCAAAAAAACAAAACAAAACCATCTTCCTGATAGTGACCCCCCCAAAATACTATATTGCATTGGACTATTTCATACTTATTTTTACTTATCCTTTATCCTCTTGTATATGCTTGTATGTGTGTGTGTGTGTGTGTGTGTGTGTGTGTTGTCTCTCCCTTTAGAATGAAAACTCTTTAAGTAGGGATTATTTCATTTATAGTATTTATTCCTCTATACCTATACACCTGACATACACTCTGTTTTTAATATTTTATTATTGAGCCTCTTCACAGTCATGAGTCACATCCTTCCCTCACAATACTCTGTATATTTACTAGATTTGTGATTTAACTGGTATAAAGAACTTTCTATCTTAGGAAACTTAATCAATGAAGAATAGCACCTGCCCTGTGAAATATAAATCTTAGAGAGTTGTCCAGAATACTGATTTGTCAAGGGTCCCACAGTCAACATGTCAGTCAGGACTTAAACATGTGTTCCTGGCACCTAGGCCAGCTCTCTATCCATCTTACCCTGTTTATAGCTCTCTTAGTGATAATGATAATAATAATAATAATAATAATAATAATAATAACACGATTTATCAAATAATTTCCTCTCAATTCCCTGCATATCGGGAATATTTCATTGATGAAAATTTGGGTCTCTGAAAGGCTAAGAAACATGTAGATTCTTCACACGGTCTGTAAGAATAAGAACAAAGATTTTAAACTAAGCCATCAAACTCTAAGTCCAGGGCTCTTCTTTATATACTCAAACAATTTAGGGTCATATTTCACACCCTGAATTGAAATTCCTAGTTAGTTTTGTTCATCACTCATATACTCTGTATACTGGTATAGAGACCATTATATCCCTGAGTTTTGGTTTTCCCTTCTCCCTTATCATTGCCTCCTGTGGGTTACTAATTACTTCTCGTGATTTTGTCTTCTGACCTGAAATTTGCTTCCCTCCATAGGATTTGGTTTATTTTTCTCCCTCCATCACTCTTTCTATTTAAAATTCTCTTAATCAGATCAGCAAGTCTTAAGGAAAATTCATTCATTCTTCCTATCCCTTATAAGAAGTGCTCTGTTTCTGGACAACTGTCTTTCACTTCCAGATTTCACAGAATTTGAAATCTCATTTTCAAAAAACATTTTCATTGTTATTTTCCCACTGACCATATCCTACTGTTTTTAAAAAATGTTTATTAAAGGCCTTACCTTCAATTGACATCAGTGATTAAAAATAACAAAACGTCATACCACCTGTGATCCTAAATCCTTTAGTTTTCTGTCCAGGAATTTATTATCCCTAGATGTCCTATGGATTATGATCCCTGTGATTTTGTGATCCTAGGGATTATTATTCAAGTGCAGGGCACTAAAAGCTGTGCATGATGCTGAGCGGCTCACATTGGTAGAAAAGACAAATCTGCTTTATTACAATTTAAAGAGAAGCAACCACCAGGCAAGCTGATTGAAATGCCAGTGTCATGAGAATGCTTTCATCCATTGTTCAGTCTTTATTAAATTTATTAAATTTATCCCAAATTGAGGACTATTCAGGATTGTCTCAATAGACTATATAATTGTGCAATAAATTTCCTTTAAGAAATCAACAGAGGATTCTATATACCCAGGTGTGCAAGTTAAAATTCTAACTATTAAAACTACATGAAATATATTATCTTTTATTGTTGTTCAGTCATTTTCAGTCATGTCCAACTCTGTGACATCATTTAGGGTTTTGTTGGCAAAGATACTGGAATGATTTGCCATCTCCTCTTCTAGTCCATTTGAAAAATGAGGAAACTGAGACAAAAGGATTAATTAGTGACTTGCCCCATGTCACACAACTAGTAAGTACCTGAGACTGTATTTGAATTTACTGATTCCAGGCCAGGTGGTCTATCCACTTTGCCACCTAGCTGCCCTGATATAGTATGTAGTATTAAGAATCAGGAACATCTAGGTTCTATTAAGTGACTTGACCTGGGTCACATGTCTAGTAAGTGTTAAAGGCTGAATTTGAACCCATTTCTTCCAGAATCCTAGTTGTATAAACCTGGCCAAGTCACTTAATGACTTTGTTGACTCAGGTAACTCACCTGTAAAATTAGGAGATTGGATTCAATAGCCTTAAGTTCCTGTCTGCTCTCAATCTATGATTTTGTGTATAATCCCAAGAAATTTTTTATATTCTACATCTTTCTTTCCATGTTTTTTTTTCCTATTCTCATATGCTATTATTGTTGAGTAGTTTCAGTCTTATCCAACTCTTCAAGACCTTATTTGTGCTTTACTGGCAAATATAGTGGAGTGTTTTGCCATTTCCTTCTCCAGTTCATTTCAAAGATGAGGAAACTGAGACAAATACGGTTAAGTGACTTGCCAAAGATCACACAGCTATTAAGGGTCTGAGGCCACATTTGAACTCTGAGTCTAGGATTGGTACTCTATCCACTATGCCACTTAACTGCTTGTCTATGCTTATATGATGCTTCCCAAATGATTAGAGAAGTAATAAACTAGTATAAGTTTGGTTGGTTGTGCAGCAAATTATAGCAATTTAATGAATATTTTATCAAGCCACTTTGGTCTAGAAGGCAAGACGCTCTCCAGGAGATTGCAGTTGTAAGTATTATTGACTCCAAATATTTTCTTGATTCGCACACCTTATTATGAGACAACTCAAAATCAGCCTTTACATTGCTGATAGTCTAAATCTTGTAAACTTTCTAACATGGTTGGATCATAGGATCATAGATTTAGAACTTGAAGGAACCATAGCCATTCCCTAATACAATATCTACTTTCTACAGATGGAGAAATTTCTAGCCTCAAGAGGATATATGCCTTACTTAGGATCACAAAGGACAAATAGAAAAAGCAATATTTGAAACAGAGTCCTTTTGGTTTCTTTTTTCTTTCAATTACCTTGTAGACAGAGAACAGAGGAGAAGGTGGGAATTTGGGGCAAAATTTTAACTAACATTTATATATCACTTAAAGGTTTTCAAAATATATGTATTTTCCTTGAAACACATAATAACCTCGTGATATAGATACTACAAGCATTATTATCATTCTTTTGCAAATTGGGGAAAAGTTTCAGAGAGGTTAAGTAATGTGTCCACAGATGCCCAGTCAGTCAATGTCAGAAGCAAAATGTGAACCTTCCTTTTCCTGATTCCAATTTCAGTGTTCTATCCATTATCCTATGATACTTCTCAATAAGTCAATACCAAGCAATTATTAAGCATGCACTATCTTTCAGGCACTGTCCTAGGTGTTAGTAATACAAACAACAAAAATAATTTCTGGTGTCAAGGAACTTATAATATGAGGGGGAGACAACACAAAGGCAATAAAGGGTAAACAGATTTTGATTCCAAATCCAGTGCTCTCTAGATTGTACCATGCTCTCTCCTTAAAGACAAAGAAATAGACTACTACTATTTTATTTTATTGTTAGAGTAGTAACAATAGTAGTAACTATTGACTAAGAGACAATAATTATTCCAAAATTCCAACCAAGGGTGTTACCTTCCCAAGTAGACTGGTTATAAGTTCGGAGGGCAGAGATCATATCATATATTTATTTATTTCACAATGGAAATAACATTTTATGCTTAGTCTTTTTTTAATTGATCGATTGATTGGCAGGTTATTCTCATATTCTTAACTATGGAATTGTCCTGAATTTTTCCATCAGCTTTTCTTACCATACCAGTGAGCAATGATTTACCTTAATGCCCAACCTTTCAACAAATTAGCTAGAAAACTGACTTGTTTGTACATTGAAGCGTCATTTAAATACTAAGAACCTGGTTTTAGGAAGTATATATTCTTTGGCCTCTTTTAAATCTCTCAACATAACAACTCACCATATCTGATATTCTACCATATATCTCTATTCTGTATTAGGGAGATAGTTATTGGGCTACTATTTCCCTTCATTTAATATAAAGAGCAATGGATTTGAAGTTAGTAGATCTGGATTCAAGATTTGGCTCTGTTCCTTACTACTTTTGTGGCCGCTTTACTTCCAGGCCTTATTTCCCTAAGCTGCAAAATAACAGGATTGGATAATGTTTCTTTCACCTCTAAATCTTAATTGTTCTATGACTTGCAAGTTTAAAAAAATCTTCTTGTAAGTCTCCAACTATGGTTGTATATAACAATGTGTGAACTGCTAATATAGTCAAGAGGAGGCAGGAACATCTTGGTGAAGAGCCTACATCCAAAAGAAAGGTTATAATACAATTTCATTATCACAGTTAAAGGTATTCATTAAAGTAGGACTATTGTGTGTAGGGTGAACAGAGAAAAGGAGAATGACTCAGGAGGGACAGAGAGCAGGGAAGGAAGAGGATCTCAGGTATCTGCTTATGGCAGCTAAGTAGAGTGTGAAGGAAAGGTTAATAAGAGATAGGAGGAAACCAAATAGGAAACTGAACTTCACCAACGACAATATGTACTTAATTTAAAAACTTTTCCTGTAACAAAGTCTGAAAATGAGGACTGATGAAAAAGCTGAAAGACACTGAAGTAAGTATGCATGAAGACATCCCAGAAAAAGTACTTTTGAATGAATTGAACTCTTTACCTTGGTTAAGCAAATATTACTTGTTTTCTTAACCAAATGCCACCACATCTAGATTTAAATATCACTAGATGGCACTATGTTGTTCCCAAGAGAAAGGGAGGAATTTTATGAGGGGCCCAAATTAATTGAGATTCTTTAATGAAATCATATGAAAAAGTGAGATGCTTCTCACCAATTCTCAATTACATGAGAAATCATCTTAGATAAGAGATGAGGAAGAAATTAATGAACATGTAAAAATATGTAATGAATGGGATTAAATATAATTGTATAAATAAAATTGACATGTATAAATGAAGTATATATATACATACACATGCAAATTTAGACATGAAAATTTTTTTAATTTCTCAATGTTAAATTTACTACATAAGGATAATTAAATTTTATCTACATTCTACATGATTCTGAGTTTGAAGTAGCTTATTTAAAATAGAATCTTAATTGTGTGGGTAGGATACTATCAAAGAATGAAGCCTAATTAGAAAAAAATATGATCTGCCTTGTTTTTTTCTTTTCAGGAGAAATAACTAAAATTTATCATAAGTTTTAGACTCTTAAAAATATAAAAACATAACCAAAGAAGAAGAGAATGATCTAATTATATGCAACAATTAAAACTAAAGCATAGAAGGCAAAGGAAATCTTGATTATTCTGCATTAGATAATACAAGCATAGTTCTAGTGGACTTTACATCAATATTTTGTTAATGAAGCCAAATGCCTTCTCAACATCTTTTCAGGCTTCCAGAAGCCTGTCTGAAGACTGTAAGTTGTTATTTCCAGTATTTCAATACTTCTGTGTGGTCAAATATAGATACATCAATCAAATGATATTGCATTAAGCATTCAGCTATAGGGCAGCTGGTTTTAGACAGCAAATGATCATTTTTTGCTATCATAATTCCATTCGACAGAACATGGATCTCATTTGTTTGCTGCTGATCAAAGCTTGCATGCCATCATGCCAAATAGTATAGCATAGCTGGAACAGGATGTCATGAGACTGCCAGGCCTGATCTCCATCAGACGTATGCCTAGTACAACCCTTAGGCTGGGAGGGAAAACGACATCAATTTTTCAGTCAGTGGGATGACATGGCACACACATTTCACTCTTTGTTGTTATCAAAATGAGACAAGGTATAGGAAAAGATGAACAGCTTCCCTTGGATTAGATTTAATTCCCTCCTCCCCACCCCCCCATTTGCTATGTGCAATTCCCTGTTCTCCTAAATCACTGAAAAAGAATTTTGTAAAAGAAGTCATTAGGCATCAAGTCTATTCCTTTGTCATTGCTGAACTATTTTCTCTCACCATGTTCTGCACTTGTTATTCTTATATCTGTGTAGCAACCAAAAAAACATGGTGAGCTGTGACTTCCAGGTATTTTTAGTTAAACTTTAAAGGTATAAAAGATCTGATTCCAAGCAAAGATTCTGAATGCCACAGAGACCTTGAAAATGCAGCCCTTTTTCACATAAATTCTTAAAATATTCAAGAGTTTCTCTTCAAAATCGACTTAGAACCCTCTCAGGAGAGGCATTACAATTCTTTTGTGAAGTTAACTTAGTATACAAGCAATAACAGGATTCTTTTCTAAGGCCAGGAAAATGACGTGATGCTAGAGCCATTCTTCTGTTTACCTAAAAGTCAGGTTGGCACTTTCCCTGGGTGTGGATGTTCTGTGATGCTAAAGTAGAGGACAAAATCACCTTGCATACCTCTAATTACATAGGTACAAGTTAAGAAGTGAATTGGAGGCTGTTCTCAAGATTAATCTTGATAGCCACTTAAATGTTTCCCTTGTGAAGCCCAGTCCAGAGAAAGGGAACATTATCTCTTTGCTTTGAGAAGTGATGACTCTGCAATGGCAGACCCAAATTACGCTGACCTTTTTGGTTGCCATGTCACACCCAGCAGTGATAGCCAATTAAGTAGCAACTAACACCCCTAGATTTCTTTTTAGCATTAGTGCTTTACATGACTTTTGCCGTCTCCTTGAACATCTGTATTTCTAAGTAGCTTGCTCTCAGTGTATTGTTTGCTCTTTCTGCAGTAACCTGAATGCCCCCCCTTTATCGTTGTATTTCTAGTCCTTCCTTTTCTATAGTCTTAGCATATATGTTAATATAGAAATGATGGATTTGTTATTACAAAAAATAAGTGGTACAAGCAATTTTTAAAAGGAGAATGAGCTATCAAGAATCATATGAAGAAAATGCCTTAAATAACTAATAATTCAATAAATGTAATTAAAGCAACTTCAAACTCTTCATCATACCTACGAGACTGACAGAAATGAGTCAAAGAAAAAGATGGTAAAATTTGGAGGAGCAAAGAGAAAAAAGATTCGTTGTCAGTAGAACTATGCATTGGAATACACTGTTGGTGGAGCTGTTATTTGGTTCAGCTATTCTGGAAAGCATTTTGCAACCAAGCTTAGGGAGAATTCTTTCCCAGAGAAAAAAACCAAAGCAAGAAGAATGGATCTAAATGTACAAAGTATTTGTAGCTGCTCTTTTCATGGTAGTCCCAAATTGAGAACTGAGAAGATGCCATCCTATTAATAAGTGGCTACAGAAATTATGGTACATGAATGTAATAGAACATTATTGTGAATTAAGAAATGATAAAATAGCCAGTTTCAAAAAGAAAACTGGGAAGGTCTTTATGAACAAAACAAAACAATTTATGCAATGATAAGAATACTTAAAAACAAAACAACTCCTGAAAGACTTTATAACTCATAAGACTAATGATAAATATGACTCCAAAAAATGAAGAGGAAATTTGACTTCCTAATAGTGAAGGCTGAACTTAAAATAAGGAAAGAGATATATTTTTGGACATTGCTGATGTGAGAATTTGTTTTGCCATACATGTGAATTTTCATAGAGGGATTTTTTTAATTTCTTAAAGAAGGAGGTGTGCATAATGAGAGTGACATTAATTTTAATTATAATTGAGACCTGAAAATTAAAAGAAAAAATTTAAAAGAAATACTGGAGGTGAGGGGAGGAGAAAACTATCTGTTTTAGACTAAATGGTAGTGTGAATCTAAAAAATGTCACAAAAACATATTTGCCCAGTATATTGAAAAATGTAATTCTATGTTCTCTGATCATTTTAACCATTTTAAAATGTTACCTCACCAAGAACTTATCAATTTGAGCTCATCTCCCCCTAAAACTTACTCTTTTCTTGGATTTTTCTCCCAATGACACCACAATTTCCCAATTTTCTGAGTCTAGACATCTCAAATTCATCTTTGGCTTTCTTCCTAACTCCAGTAAGTCACCAAAATCCTTTCTACCTTAAATGTATTTCTGTCATTTGTCTCCTCTTCTCTATTCTCACTATTACCATAATTCAAGCCCATATTACTTTTGGTAATAATATTTCCCAATTTCTCCCAGCCCATTTAATTCTCTAATCAATTCTTCATACTCACGGCATATTTATGTCCCCAGAGATGCTGGTGCCCTCCTACAAACTACCTTGTACATATTTTGTGTCCTTTTCACATCTACCCACATACCATATATATTGTTCTTTTTATTTTCAAGAGGACCAGTGACATCATGGGATGATATCTTGACTTGTCCATGAATTGGATTTAAGTGAGGCAGAATTACATGAAATCATCAGTCTCACTCTCTCTTCTAGTGTCATTGAACTTCATTGGCAAGATGTCAGGATGATTGACAATGACTCAGAATGAAGTAAATAACACCATAACTGACCAAGCTCTAAATGCTTCACAATTTTCTCATCTACCCATTCTACTGTGGGGGAGTCATTCCATTCTTGAGTAGACATCCTCCTAACTCATTGACAAGTATGAGGACTATATGCTACCTGTTTACATACATAAACACAAACATGCTATTTCCCATGATAAAATATAGGTTCCATGAGGGTAGACATTTTCATTTTTGTCTATTCATTTTTGTATCCTGAGGGCCTAGCACAGTGTCTGACATATAATAGATTCTTAATCAGTACTCATTGATTGGTTGAGTATTACGTAACCAACTGCTTCCCTTTCTAATATTTGTACTGTTCAGTATCCTTTATACTACTTCTCAAAAAGAAGTCATCGTTTCCAAATAGATTGCAACATGTTTAAACCAACCTTTGTGCACTGGGTCACCTAAAATTCTTATTATTCTCTGCTATAACATCCCTTGGTTTAGAATCATAGAGAATCACTCTAAGAATGCATTCGAAATCTGGATTTGCCTTTTCATCAGTGTGGGCCTCCAAGCAATGCATATCATGACTTTGCTCTCACTTTCAGTACAGTTTCTACTTGTATGACACACCTTGTGGAAGGAAATATGGAAAAGTTCTTGTGTTCTAGAGGACACAAAGTAGTCATCTAAGTTATTGACTTCTTTAGTACTGTTCCTTCATAAGTATATCCATTTTATTCAAAGAAAATAAAATCCAAATCAAAGACAAAGAAAGGAAAACTAAAATGATGAATTTGCCCCAAAATGAGAGTGATTGAAATATAGAAATTATTTAGTATGTATGCATAAACAGGGTCAAATTTGAGTCAGCAGTATTTGAACCTCAACAGAGGTGCAATCGGCAACTTAGTATCTCTATTAAACAGAAAAGATTCATGATTCAAATGAGTTGTCATTGTGATTCTTGCCTCATCTGAATGAAAAGTGTCTATTTGAAACTAAGGAATAATTTCATAGAAGTTTAAAAGTTACATATTATCTTCCATTTGTTCTGGGAAATACAATAGAACAGGTAGGTTTACTTAAATTAAAAAAAAACTTTCTACTTTGAAAACACTGGAAATTATTAAAGTCATTTGAAATTTTAAATGATTAAATTTTAATTAATTTTCTTAAAATATTTCAAAAAGGGAAATAATCTTTTTAAGGTGAATAAATGTGTAACCTGTTTGAAGAGAAAATCAATTGGCACGTCTAAAACTAGTATAAGAAAATAGAAATAATTTAAGGAATAGACATATAGGAATACAAAAGAAAAAGAACCAAGTCCAGAGAATATGATACATTATATTTATCACTGGGAGCCAGACGTACAGATAGCATGAAACCTAACAAATTGAAGACATATCTTGAAAATGCACTTGCTGGATATATTTCTGCAGGTGTGTGCAAAACAAAATAATTTTCCAGAGAAGATAATATGCATATGAGCCTAAACAGTCTTTTCCCAAAGTTTGTTAACATCAGGATTGCTTAAATTGTGTCAAGTTCCTAATGGAATTACTAAGTATAAAAATTGTCAGAAGAAACATTGGTACTACCTCTAGCTACTGATGCAATGGAATGGATACTTGGTGAATCATGCAATGCATTTTGGAATGATGCCACTAGCAGAGAGTTCAGTAGTAAGGAGAATCCTACATATATATCGTCAGTTAAATAACTAAAACCCTCCTCTTTTGCACTTTAACTGAATGAAGCAGCATGGACAAGTGTCTTTGTGCACAAAAACGCACAAAGACAATCATCATCCTCGGTTACTGAGAGACTACTACCATAGAATGAAGCAACAGATAATAATAGTTAAAGACACTCATAGATAATAAGTTGTTGACATTATTTATATAAAGTCATCATATTTTGGTATAAGTAAACAAACAGGTCTTTGGTTTATTATACAAAGTGAAAAACATTTTAGTTCAGAGAATCTATTTAGGCTAGAACAGGATTTTCTGCTGAAGTTATAATAAAAACAAAATTTTAATCTTGATTAGCTATATTATTAATAGTGTATTGTAAAAAAAACAAACTCATCCAATTACTAATATTGATATTATATTCATAATTTTAATGTTTTAATTATAAAAATTGAAGGATAATAGTATTAGTATATAATTATTTATTTAAGATTTGCTTGTATATACATGGTATAAAATTATAACAAATTCTCCATGAGATGGGTAATAGATTTTTTGTACTGGTTATTTTGAGGAAAGATGTTTTTTGTTTTTGTTTTTTTAAGTGAGAGAAGGTCTATTGAATGTAAAGTTTGGAAATCACTGGATTAGGAGATGGCCTTGCGAGTTATTTTACCTTAAAAATCCTTCACCTTGAAACCCATCTGGTCATGAACTTTTCTAAATGAACTACACTGGTCCTCACATAACAGATAATTATTAATCTCTGGCCCTGCACTGAAAGTCTTTCAGATTCATTAGATACTACTAGAACTAACATTCTACTATAACAGTTATGAAGAATTCTAGGTCCTCTTGTCAATGTGATACTTCAGACTTGAGCATGGTTCATGAAGAAATTTATTTTGTTTCACTATGTAAATTTATTTCCTTCCTTCCTTCCTTTCTTCCTACATGTCTCTTTTTAATCATAGAGATACTAAATATATTAATTGACCAAACACTTCACCTTGGAAGTTTTCCAATTTTTATTCCAAATTTATTTCAATGCTTCAGGGATCATAATTTCATTTACACTCTTTCTTTTGCTAATGCAAATTTCAATCTTCTTGCAACTCAGTTGACTTTACAAATTCCTTTGAAACATTCATCTTTCTACAGCTAGACTCTTTACACTAAGTTGAAATGAACTTCAATAACAGGAACACTCTATTAGTGGTTCCATGTTTTAAGTCTTTTTAACTTTGTGAGTCCTCTAAGGGCTCCATTGTTATGGCCTCCAAGAACCCCAGGTCACTCCCATGCCATGATAGATCTCCATAATGGAATTTTATTATGTATAATTTAAACTAAAGCATTAAAATTAACATTATTCTGCTCAGGCCATTAGTCAAGGTCTCAAAACTTTTTTATGAGAAAGAGAATATTTTTCATTTTAATTATGGCCTTGAGATGATCAGGAGAGTTGGAAAGGGATCAGAGAGCATGATGAAATTGAATTGGAGGTTTTGTGAAGGGGTGAAGTTGACACTGGAAATGAAACCACTTTCTCCAAAGGGAATTATGATATAAGGATGTGTGTTTGTGTCCATGTGGGGAAGAGTCATGGAAGAGAATACCAACTTAGAATTCTATCATGTAAGTCTCTAAGATTAACCTGAGATTCAAGACAACTGATTGGAGACTTCTATTATAGGAAAATTTAATATTCATATTCCTTGAATGAGACAGATGTTAGATTACTTTCTTGTTACTGGTTGTGGACCTCAGTTGTAGGAAAAGGCAATATTCACATTTCTTGAATGAGAGAAAGGTTACATCTCTTTCTTGCTAAAATTCAACATCATCTCCATTGACACACATTTTTCTAGTGTCAAACTGCTCAGAAAGCTATTCTTGGCACATTACAAAGAGACTTGTGCCCACAATCTTGGATATGATCCTGCCTGCAGAGAAGAATGTATAGGGCTCCCTTGAGGAAAGACAAAAAGGATTTAGAGTGAAATGATTGTAATTGGGATGAGAAAATGCTTCAAACCAGGTGCCTTCATTCCCCCAAAACAGTCTTTGCTAGCTACAAATAGTACAAATTATAGCCACCCCGGTTTTGCCTTAGCCTTCTGGTTAAATTATTTGCTATGTTGGTGCTTCTAAATTTAATAATCCAGTCACATTCCTGGTGGGGGGATAAGCAACCAAATGGAAAATTAGAAGAGTCAATTTGAGTGCTAGGTCTGTCATGACCATTTGGTTGTTGTGGATCCAGGGCAAGTTGTATTATGCTTTGGTGCCTCTCTTTCTCTCCTTCTTTTTTGGTCATCATGATAGATAATAAGGCAGGAAAGGAAGGATTTAAGAGATCATGGTTTCCTCTATATTCAATCCAACACAAAAAATTTATTCTGCATCTATCAAGGTTCCTGTACTATTTCAGGGTCCTAGGAGACACAAAGATAAGCAAGCCATGGTCTAGATTATCAAAGAGTTTTTAATGTCATAGGTACAATAAGACACACATAATAATTATATCATGATATTATCTGATTGTATTTAAAGTATGAGAAAGGCATAGTAGAGATAAACAAAATAGTAATCAATTCATCAATCAATATTTTTTAAGTGCCTGTTATGTTCCAGGCACTGTGCAAAGCACTGGGGATATAAGAAAAGGCAGAATATTGACTGAGATTCCTATAGTACAGTACACTAAAGTTTGAGTTTCACAACAACTAGATTGTTACATTTTTTTTTTTGTTTTCAGTCTGGCTCTCTGATTTCTTTGATATAGTTAGCTCCCAATGATAAAAAAACAAAAACAAAAACAAAAACCTTCTATCCATGCGAAGTAGCAGCTGAGTCTTGGAAAGTGCTTGGGGTCCTGAAGAATTCAATGACTTGCCCAGGGTCACAGAAATTTTAAGAGTCAGATGCAAGGTTTGAATGTAACTATTTCTGATGCTGAGTCCAATGCTATCCACTCTTTCATGGGGGTTTTAGTGGCAGTAATAAAATAGTGATTTGAGAAAGCAGAAAAAAGTAATAGAATACTTTGGGGCACAGGATAAGAGAAAGCTTTGTGAAGCAAGTGGTTCCTGAGCTGAATCTTGCAGAATTGATACTGCGCCGTTAGGTAAGAATAGTGGAGTAGGGAAGAATGCATTCTAGGCTTTCGGGACATCATGAGTTTATCTACTAAGGAGGAAAGAATGGAACTTGTCCAGAGAAGGACAAATGGCCCAGTTTGGGAGGAGCATAGAATATGTGTGGGAGAGTAGTGGGAGATGAAACAAAATGGTAAGATAGATAGAAAGGCAGCACAAATGACTACGATTGCTTTTCAAACACCAACGAATAGATTCGTTGCCAAAAAGATTTAACATACATGTCTTAGGCTAATGTATCCTTTAGACACTTAGGATCATCTAAAAAGATGAAAGGAATCTTAAAAGCTATCAAGTCTACCCCTCTCCTTGTTTTGTAGGTAAGGTCACTGGAGGCTATAAAAATAAAATGATTTGCAGGCAGCTAGGTGGTTCAGAGAATTGAGAACCAGGGCTCAAGACAAGAGGTCCTGGGTTCAAGCTGAGCCTCAGACATCTCCCTGATATGTGACCCCAGGAAAGTCACTTAATTTCCATTGTCTTTCCTTTATCACTCTTCTGCCTTGGAACCAATATGCCGTATTGATTCTGAGAGAAGGGTTTAAAAAATATTAAATGACTTGCCCAAGATTACACAGAAATAAGTGGAAAAGGCAGGATTTCAACACAGATCCTCTAAATCTAAAATTAATGTTCTTTTCACTGTACCAAGTTTTTAGATGTGTAGTTTCATTGTAATAAGACTTTAGACAATTTACTTAATGGGCCTAGAACCCAGTTTTCTCATCTATAACACAAAAGGGCTAGGCTAAATCACCCCTGATGCTCCTTTTAGCTCTAGACATGTGATTCTGAATTCATGGTTTATTTAAAGCACTCAGTTGAAAAAAATCCTCTACTATTACGTCTCTTTCTTCTGCCCTCCTAGATAACTATGCCTTTCATGCACCCAAAAAAGAATAAATAATTTTAGTCTAGGTGACTTTCCTTTGTTCCTCCTTGGGCTCAAGTGCTAAAACTCTGGAAATCTGACCAATTGGCAAATGTATGATTTTTGGTCCAGCATTTAGTTCAGGAATCCACTTGAGTGGATTTGGATGGAATGGGAAAATTGAGGCAATATACGTGTACATATGTGTATATATATATATAACCTTTACCTTCTCTCAGAATTGATACTAGTTATTGGTTTCAAGGCAGAATATCACTAAAGCCCAGGTAATTGGGTTTGAGTGCCTGCGCCCAAGGTCACACAGCCAGGAAGCATCTGAGGTCAGATTTGAACCCAGAACCTCCCATCACTAGGCTTGGACTCTATCCACTGAGCAACCCAGTTGCCCCCGAGGCAATATTTCTATAGGATTTCCTATAAGGAAAGCAGGGTTAAGTGTGTCTCTGTGTGTGTGTGTGTCTAAGCGGATGCTGGGGGGATACATATATTTATTTTCTGTAGAGACTCTGGTAATATTAGTTATTGAAAATGAAGTATTTGCTTCAGGCTCATATTTGGGCACCTTTTGGTGAAGTTATCTTCCAGTGCTAGAGGTCCTTACAAGAAACTTTGGACCAATTAAGAGGATTTGAGAGACTGAGTTGAAGGGTTATGGAACATGAAGTCTAAGTCTTCAGATTCTAAAAGGAAAGGAACCATTCTTCAGACTCTGAAATGTGGCATCCAGATTTTGTTCAGGGAATTGGTAGAAACTGTGGAGGAGTAATTGGCTTCCCTGACCTCTGATCAGTCTGTTAGATCAATACAAGGAAGACTGCACCAGCTTGGAGTGCAGGCAGAGATAAGCAACCAATTAGAGACTCAGGAAAACTAAATGGCAGGATCAAAGGTAGAAACTAAAAACAGAATTAGCAGGTGTTAAATAGGAAAGTACAGACTTGCAGCTCATTTTAAAGTTCTGAAGGAAGACAGAGAGGTGATAAGAGCTATAAATAAAGGACAGAAATAGAAAGTTTAAATGCTCATTGGAGCATCCATCAATTGCAACTCCATCTATACTGGCAAAAGACTAGTGTAAGGAGGAATTTTTAATGGCCCCAGACTCTAGTCCAATTTTTGAAAATCCAACCTCAAAAGGACTATCTAAAGGGTGCTGACTACTTACTTTATGGGCTAAGATGAAGCTTTATCTTTCATGCCAACTCCTTGTGTCTCCATCTCTCCAGTAAAGCCTTTCAATAGGAACTGAGAAGATGCAGAGACAGCCAGTATGGACATAAAAATATTTTCAGAAATTGGTGGGGGAGGAGGGGAGGGCAAAACAAAAATGGAGAGAAACACAGTGGATTGAGAGTCAGGCCTAGAGACTGGAGGTCCTAGGTTCAAATCTGGCCTCAGATACTTCCTAGCTGTGTGACCCTGGGAAAGTCACTTAACCCCCCACTGCAGAGACCTTACTGCTCCTCTGCCTTGGAATTAATACACATTAATGATCACAGAAGGTGAGAGAAAAATAAAAAGGAAGAAAAACAAATGGAGGCCCCAGCCTTTTAGTCTTTTAGCTGACGAATAAAATAGACAGGGAAATTCCTGCAAGGGCATCCCTTTCTTTGGGATAGGTAGCCTCTGTTTTAAGATCATATTTAATGTTCCTATCCACTTTCTGAAGTTAGATCAGTGGGAATATTAAGTTATGAAAATAGATTATTTCCTTCAGGTCCATATTTGGACAGTTTTAGGTAATGTTGTCTTCTGGGACTAGAGCAGAGGAAGGTCCTTAGAAGAAATTCGGGCACAATAGGGAATATTTGAGAAGCTGAGTTCAAGAGACATGGAATATGAAGTCTAGGGTGTCAGATATTAAAAGAAAAGGAGCCCTTCTTCAGGCTCTGAGGAATGGCATCCACATTTTGAGCAAGGAAGTGACAGAAAATCACTCAGCAGTCCTTAATCTTTGAGGTTGCAGAATGCCTACTGCTACATTATGGATCACCCCCAAACATACCTGGTTTGGCCAATCCAGGCAGAGGTTGAAATGGACAAAAAAGGAATTTCAAATAATTTGGATGAGTGAGCTATTTTTAGGTGCTAAGAAGGGATACCATTTTTAAAATAAACTTTTGAGGTAAATTGAGACTTAGAAAATTTATTACCAAAATAATATTCTCAAGGCAGAGGTTCTTCAGGGATGGTAGATGTGTGGATAGGGATGGAGCAAAGAGGAAATATCACTTAGTCAGGAAGACCTCTTATTATGTACTGTCTGTGTGTCCTTGGGCAAGTCATTTAATTCTGTATTCTAAGTAACTCTCTAAGACTATGTAAGTTGCTAAGAAAATGCTGGCAAAAGTTGGTGGAGGTAGTTTACTCAGCAGAAGTTCCTTAATCTTTCTTTTCTTTGTCTCTGACAAGTACTTCTTTTAAGGTAGTATTTTTCCTCATATTTTCTCACCTGAACTCTTAATATAGCCTCTTAATTGGTCTCCCAGAATCAAAGCTGTTTTATCTTCACTGCAATCTCTACATTGTTACCAAACTAATAATACTAAAACACAGACCTAACCATGTTACTCCTTCATTCAAAAATCTTCAAAAGCTCCCTATTACCTCTAGAGTACAACAAAACTTTCACCGTTATATTTAATGCTATTTATAATCTTACTCCAATCTACCCTTTCAGTCTTATTTCAAATTAATCAGACCTAGAAGTGTTCTCTGGACAAAGTTTGATTTTCTATGTCCAAGTCATTGTATAAGTGTTCCTCTTTATCCCGAATGTACTTCTTCCCTTCCTCTGCCTCATAGCATCACTTATACATCAAAGTACATTTCAAGAGTTTAGAGTTTATCTTCTCTATAAATTCTTTCCTGATCTCTTCTCTGCCTCCCTAAGTCAATGTTCTCTCTTTCTCTTGAAATTACGTTGTATAGTCTTCATTTTATTTAATTAAGCAAATTTTATATCACCCCAAGAGAATGTAAGCTACATGAAGGTAGGGGCTGTTTTTTGTTCTTTTTAGTATCTTTGACATGTAACACATAACATTTTTGTTGAACTATAGTGCTTTTTCTCTGTCCCTCCTTTACCCTAAAATATACTATATAATATCTTACTCATTGGCATATATGCTTCATGTACTTCTTCCCAGCACAACATTTCATCTCTTCATACTGTTAGCTCCTAAAAGGAAGCATTTGTTTATTTTAATGCCTTGATTTAGATTTACTTTTCTAGCAGTGGGAATGGATTATTCATTAATCTAGTAACTCTCCCCCAACCCCTACAGCAGCACATTGTAACCAACAAAACTCATTAACCTTTAAAGAATCTAATCAGAATGAAGGATGAGATAGACTTTGGGAATGGGCAGAGCCCAGCCAGTTTAAAGAGAGCAGGGATGGAGGCACTCTCCTTGTTCTGAAGGTTTATCTAGGCAAAACAGAGAGTTTCCACCTGCCAAACCATGTAACTTTTCCCTATGCCACTCTGAGTAATAAGGGAAGACAAATAGTATCCTATGTGAGCTCTTTAAACCCAGGAACTCTCTAGAATGATGTATACACACACATTATATGTATATAACATATATTACATACACACACACACATACACACACAAAGGAAATCTAGTAACTTTCTCTGAACTTTGTAAGGAAAGTTTTGTATGGAAAACAAGTCTTATCCCAATCACATAGGTGAATGTCTTTCCCCCCAGCCCTGCTAGAGTCCAAAATTTCTGCATCCCTCCTTTGAAAAGAAAACTTTGAGGCTGTTAGAGTCTCTATTGCAGCCCAGCTATAACTTAGGAGAAAAGCATTATAAAGAGCATCCTGAGACTGGAAACTTTAAGCAGAGGTCCATCAGTTGGCTAATAGATAAACAAAATATAGCATATAAACATAATGGAATACTATCAAGCCCTGAGAAATGATGAAATGGATGGTTTCAAAGATACCTGGGAAAGCGTGTATGTTATGATTCTGAATGAAATAGGCAAAAATAAGAACATAATTTATAGAGTAGCAACAATGTAAAGAGCAAGTTTGAAAGACTTAAGAAAGAACTCTTACTCAGTGCCAAAAACAAGCATTATTCCATAAGACTAGTGATGAAAAATACTTAATATACACTTCCTGACAAAGTGATGCACTAAAGATACAGAATAG
Organism: Monodelphis domestica; assembly: GCF_027887165.1. NCBI lineage: Eukaryota > Metazoa > Chordata > Mammalia > Didelphimorphia > Didelphidae > Monodelphis > Monodelphis domestica. The sequence goes on from NC_077231.1 coordinate 195,014,665, forward strand.
CATGTATGGGTTTAATCATGTCCATTATGGGAGCATCTTGCTTGAATATGCATATTTTATAAGGGTTTTCTTTTTCTTTTTTTCTCCCATATTGGGGGTGGGGGAAGATGGGAGGTAAAAGATGCTTATTAATCAAAAAATCATTTTTAAAAAGCTGCCTGAGGACCAGAGAAGTAGGGTGTTTGGCCCTAGTAAGTGTCAGGTGTTGACCATTGAATCTAGGTGTTTCTTATGCCAAATTCACTCCCCTTTCCCCCACATATCTACTGGGCCAAACAATCTTTCTAATTATCAGGAGACAAAAATAAACCAAATGAAATAGAACAGATATGTTATGTACCTAAGAAGATAATTGAAAATACATACCATATCAGCAGGTCTGGGTGAAATTCCCTACTTAAGGGCTCTGAGGATCCAGGCAGAATATGGAGACACGTGTAAAGGGTTGAAATTATGCTTGGACTAAATAGATGAGTGTGGTCACTTAAATTAATATATCTCAAGTCAGAATGACTTTTTATGGTAGTTTATTTACAAAAGGAGAGAGAGGAAGTAAGGAAAACTTGAAAGAGGATGGGGTAAGATATCTAACCTAACACACTAAGTATTTTGCTCTGGCCCCTGGCTTAACCCAGTCAGGGCTAATTAATCCTCAGTCCAAGGGGCCTCAGCATTCAGCTGAGGGTCCAGTGATGAATAGAGCAAGGGCTTCAGCCACAAAGCCTATCCAAAGAGGGGAGACCTCTTTGGAGGCTAGCCCCTCCAGAAAATCAGGAAGAAGTCAGCCTTTTCATTCACACATGTGGTGGTTCAAAGGGAGAGATTCCAGGATAGTCTCACCAAGTCCAGGGTTTCAGGTCCAATCAGCAGATCCTTTCACTAGCCTAAAACTCAAACTCAGAACTCTAAAGAACAGAGGAGTGACTCTCACAGGAAGTTACCGCTCCTTTTAAAGATGCTTCTTTGCCTCACTTCCTGTGCCTTCCTTTACTTTATGCAGACTGATTGCAGCTTCAAGTTTTTGTAGGACTGCCCAGGGGGAAGTCAGTCATTTCTGATTTGTCACCCACTTTTAGCACACATGGGTTATAGACCTCCCCCAACCCAAATGTTAAGTGGGGTGTATATGCTTCTGGTGATTAAATCTAAAAATGGGCAGGGGAGACGTAACCTCATCTTCATACAAAGGGCACCCATGTCAAGAAAAAAGCAAGACAGAAGAATACCCAGAACAGAATTCATGAAAAGTGATAGAGGACCAATGAAGACAAACCTAATTTCATAGAGTATCAAATTATAAGGGACTTTACAAATTACATAGTATAATGTCTTCATTTTAGAAATCAAGAAACAGAATTTTCTCTCTAGCCAATCTTGCATCCAATCTTTGATTATATGGATCTTATATATAATCAAAGACCAATGGAAAGAACTAAAGATAGAAATGCCTTAAACAGATGGCATTATAATAATTATTATTATTACTATTAATATCATCATTATTGCTACTACATTCTAGAGGCAAGGAAGAAGTATGGTGAATGAACTGTCATAGTAATTTAGAAAATTACCATATCAGAAGGTTGGATGGATTTGGCAGAAGATTATAAGAGAATAGGAATAGGAAAGAGAGGAAGAGAATAAAAAGTAAAAGATGACCCCAAGAACACTTGTTCAAGAGATAGCAGCAAAGAAGAGGGAGAAAAGAAAAGAAGGGGAGGGTGTTTGTGAAAAGTTGAAGCTATGCTACATTTTATGTTCAAAAGTACAGCAGCTTGAGCTGTCATCTTTTCAGCTTTAGCCTAAGGCTATGAACCTTTCCCTGAGAAAGGTTGGTCATAAGTTGTTGATAGAATTTAAGGTGTCAGCCCCTACTTAGTCCTCCAGATATTTTCTCCTCTAACAGTCAAAATTGTCTCTATTAATGTGAATTGAATCCCTCTATTGCTTGCTTTTTCCTTGAACCTTTGGGAAATTCAAGAAACCATAATGCCTTTGTTCACTGCAAAGAGGATATATAAAGAACAAATTAAGTTAAATTTTTACAAGAATACTTACTTATTTCTCTCAGTCACCCTACAGCTCCATTTGTACAGGAAAACTGGCAGAAAACTATCCTTTAACTATACAGAGAAAGTGTTCCTGGATCTGGCATAGTAGAAGAGACACCTTTCTAAGAAATGATGAATGATATGGTTATATGCTATATGTAAGCCTAATTTCCTGTCTCCTATGCCTTTAATGATACTCACTCTAAACAATATCAAAGAATAGATATCTGGCTTGGTCCAATGCTCTGAGTAAAACATCCATTTTGATTCTGTAAAAAATTTTATTTTCAGGTAGATTCTGATAACCAAAAGCCCTTTAAAAATCATCAGAACTCCACAAATGACTACACTTTTCAGTTTCTGTTAGTTATAAGCTACCTATGTCCTTTTGATTCCATCCTTGATGAATTTCACTTATCAGGTCATGTCAGGCTTTATTTATTAATGACTTGGCAGGATTAAGAAAGGGTTGAATCATGTACCCCTGATAGGAATTTGGAATGTTCCAGTTTGAATGATTGAAGAAAAAAATGAATACCTGGAGATAACAATTGATAGACACCAGCTAGTTATATGGAAGAAGAGGACCTGGCTGTGTTGAAATTGTGAAATTAAATTGATCACCTGGAAAATTAGGTTAGTGCAGTAAGCATCTGATAGAGGGACAGGAGAAGGTGAATTAATCTTGTCAGTCAGAGTGATGCTTAGGGTGCTGGAGATAGACATCTTGTGGGGCTTCATCTCTTGTGCTATATACTCATGCCTTAGAAATGCTGGTTTAGCCACATGCTAGAGATGTTTCTATAAAAATGATTCAGCCAGTCTTGGAATAACTTGCTTCCATGAAAAGGGGACTAAGTCTCTTAAATTCCAATATTTCAATCTTCTACCACATTTAGATGACATGATAGATCAAAATAATACCAGATTAGGAACTGCCCCCTTTGGAAAACTCATAGAGGTCAAGTAAGAACAAACACAAAAAGGCAGAGGAGGTCAGGGGCCCTCGTGCAAGGTAGCCTACTGAAGTCTGCACAGAAGTAGTTGATTCTTCAAGAAATTTGAGTAGATGACTGTTTACCTTTTACTAAAATGTCACAATGCTATGCGGAGAGTCAAAAGCTTAAATAGGAGCTGTCTTTCCTTTTACAAAGTCTATTAAGTCATCAGCTCTTTTGAATCAGCAGATAATTAAGGCATTTTTTCATCATCTATCATTGCAAGTTACTCATCAATAATACATACATGACTAGAAGTAGTGTCATATATTGTGACCTTCAAGATACCATGTAGTGACTCCATTTCACTCTGAATCACTTCATATGTCTTCCCAGTTTTCTATTTATCATTTTTGGGACACCCTCATATTCATAACTTTCATATCCTATAATTTACTCCACCATTGAGAGTATTTTGTTAGTTTCTAATTTTTTGATACCACAACTATAGCTGCTATAGAAATGCATTTTGATAAAGGGAATTGTGTTTTCTCAATGATGTCCAAAAGTCATAGATAATTCTTTAAGGAAAAACAAAATTGTGTTTATTTGGTAACATTAGTCTTTGCCAATGAAGGTCTGTTTTTTAGTGCTAAGCCTTGTCCAACAAAACTTAGAACTTAAAACCCAGTGCTCTGCATGTTGTGCATGAACAGCAAGGACCCTTTCATCAGGGAACACGCCCAATCACAATTCCTGGTTTAGAGAGTTAGTAAAGCCAAGAGCATCTTAGTAGATTTGATAAGCAGATGGTAAAGCTGAAGTAAATAAGGCTATCCCTTAGAGTTTTCACTTCCATGCAGTAAGTGCCTAAGACAATTCTAAAATATGTGACTACTTTAATAATCATTCTGATGCTTGATTTTCTTTCTTTGAGAATGACAAGGTAGGGGAAGATAGGTAAACATTATATTTTAATTCTTTTAAAAATATTTATTTTTACATCCATCATTTTGAAACAGAATGCTTTCCCCACCCAATCTATCTAGCAAACCTTGTTGTAAACCATTAAAGTAAATAAAAAAAGTTTTTGAACAAAACAAACCAACAAAAATAGCTCTATGTGACAATGAATGATTGGTTTTACTATCTGCCCTGTGCATATGCCTGGTAATTTCTAGGCATTAACATTTTAAGTATGTATTTCATGTTATCTGACCCTTGCCACCTTTATCCCCACTTCTGCAGATGCTCATGGACCTTTCTATTTTCCCCGAAGGTGAACGTTGTCTTATTTATTGCTCTCCCCCCCCCCACAACCCAAATAGAGGGTGAGCTCCTTGAGAACAGGGAGTCTTACTTTTCACTATTAGTAACCCCAGTTACAAGTTCATTGCTTGCCACCTAGGTAAGACTAAACAAATGTTTTTTTTTTTTTATTCCTTCCTTCATTTCTCTTAAAGAAATTAAAGATATCAAATTATCCACAAGACGTAACAATTTTTCCGTATCCTCTTGCACAGAACACACTTCTGTATTATTGTCTCATGATTCTGAGCTTCTTATTTTTTTAGTTTTCAGTATCATATGCCCCTGTCTCACGCAAACACTACTCAAACATTCACCAAACCAACAACTGACCTCCTCACCATAGGAGGGTAATAGTGATAAGTTGTTCTTTGAGGCGCCTGCTGGGAATCTCCATTGCAATTTAATGATCTTTCTGTAAGGGGACTGCAGACTCTGTAGGGACAAAGGAACATGGATATTGAACTCTTTACATTTTATCAAAAAACAGCAACCACTCAGATCAGTCAGTATTACTCCCAAATATACACTATTTACCTTTTTTGAATTTGGCAGAGTATAAAGTTTAAAATTACACTGAACCCTAATCCTTTATTGTGGGTGGTGGCTCTATATATGTGCATATATGTATAGTGGGGAGTAGGAGAGAAATTCTAAATCACCTCCCATTCTTCTTGGTTCTAATTTTTAAAACTGACTTTATTGTCAATACTAAATGGATTCTTTCTTTTGGTGGCCTCTCTTTTAGGAGACTCTTTTTCTCATGGCTGATCTGTCTTTGCCACTGTTTCTGATACGACTCCTTTAGAAGCCAATAATTTGCTGTTTGAGTGACCAGGGATGAGGGAGATGCCAATTGCCTTGCAAGATATCATAAGACTGGACTTCCAGGGGTGGAGCTTAAGATGGCAGAGTAATCCAGAGCAGCTCTGTGCCACCATGAGAATCCTCTCTGAGCAAGATTAAAATATGATCACAAAATAAATACAGGAATAAAAGAACCAACAAGGAAACAGAGTAAAACAACTTTCAAGAAAAAAAAAACTCAAAAGGTAGGCAAAGAACATCTGGGGCACTGCATTGAGAGGAGAACAGACATAACAAGAAACTGTAGCAAGGAGGGAAAAGCAAGCCAAGAGCAAGTCACACTCCACACCCCACATCTGCTTTCTGAGGTTTGGAATCTATGTCTAAGCCATTTCCAGACCCTGAGATCCTGCCTGGGTAAATAGTGGTATAAGCCAACCTATACCCCTTGAAATTTCAAACCTATGGCGAAATCTAGACCCCCCAGCCCAGTGTAATCTAGTCTGGGTTTGGTATAAGAACTTAGTTTATACTTTGGGGTGGCAGATAGTACTAAGTACTAAGTACTGATCTTTTTGCCTAAGCTCAGGGCAGAGCTCCAAGACTGGACAATGTAATGGAGGCAAGAAATGGGGAGAAAATGAGTGAAGGTTTCCTCTCCTCTATTACTAATGGGGAGACGTAAACCAGATACTGTCTTCACAGGAAGTATGTGACTCTAGTAAGTTGTTGAAAGGGAGAAGTGGGGGCTGGAGACAGATATGAACCAGGTTTACTCAGTAAAAGTGGCAATATGTCTCCCTCAGAGGAGCTCATGGCCCCTGAGGCTAGTCTGTTTCAGTGAGGCAAGATGTTTCTTTATAGATCCATAACCCACAGGCACTTTAACTACCTGCCTTTAAGGTTTAAGGTATGGAACCAACTGGCAATGAAAAATGACAAAAATTCCTTAGTTAGTGGTACAGAGCCACAAGGGTTCAGAATCTTATCCTTTCTGTGAAGAAGTATGACAAACCCAGGTCTGGATTCCAGACAAGGACAGGATTTCAGATTGAAATACTGTCTCAATCTATTGATCCTAATCTACTAATTTGTTATCTAAAGACAAGTCCAAACACAGATCTAAATATTTCAGATATGATATATTTAGATGTCAAACGAGGAGGATAATGGCAGAGGAATTAAAGAAAAGGTAAGTGGGTAAAGAAAGGTCAGCCCTATCGTCTGTCCCCCTTACAGACTGGCTTTCAAAATCTGGAGGCCAGAGGCTTATGGGCCTTGGCCCCCTTCTTCACCAACCCTTTCTTATCCTTATACTTATGGTCTAATTAAACCTAATGTTAAGGGTTGAGTAAGGAAGAGAGATCCCTGGGGAAGGATTCAGGTTGGCTCAGGCCAGAGTGAGTCCAACAAAATCCCTGTTGAGAATCACATAGTTGTTGATTGAGTCTCAGTGGAAGTATTGAGGCTCTCTGGATGGAGTCAGGTCCCAACTGGAAGAGAAATCTGGTTGAGCTCTTTCTCAGCTTCAGGAAAATTCTCCTTCCTCTTTCCTTCCCAGTCTAGAAGCCCTGACACTTCAGAGTTTTATCCAGCTTTTCAGAACTCCCAGGACTCTCTTGCCCCTCCTCCATTGCTCCTCAGGCTGATCTGTCTATCAGCCTGACTTCTCATCTCTCTTCCTTAATTTACAACAATCAAGGGTTTACCTAAAGGTATCAAGTACAAGGTGAGACCAAAAACTTGAGTCTAAACCTGGGGCTAGATTTTGATCAGCCACTGACCTGATCAAGATTAGAGTGAGATCAAAAGCTGACACCTTAAAGGCAAGCCTTTAAGCTATCAGCATCTCAAGGGTCAATTTAATCAGCAGGGGGAGCTGGCTTTCAGAGCTCTCAACCCTCAGAAAATCACATCATCTCCTGATACCTACCTATAATTAGATATGAAAAATGAACAAATAACAAAAAATGTACTTAACTCTAAATAATTATTATGGAGAAAAAGAGCAAGGTACAGACACAGAAGGGGAAAGTGAAATCAAAGGAGACACATGCAAATTTAAAAAGAAAATTATGGATTGGACACAGATTCTAGAAGAACTCAAAAGACTTCAAAAACCAAATAAGAGAAGCAGAGAAAAGTGGGAAAAACGAAACTGATGCAAGAAGAAATGGGCCAGGGGGCAGCTGGGTGGCTCAGTGGATTGAGAGTCAGGCCTAGAGATGGGAGGTCCTAGGTTCAAATTTGGCCTCAGACACTTCCCAACTGTCTTACCCTAGGCAAGTCACTTAACCTCCATTGCCTAGTCCTTACCACTCTTCTGCCTTGGAACCAATACTGTGTATTGGTTCCAAGGTGGAAGATAAGGGTTTTAAAAAAAATCAGAATTGACCATCTAGAAACTAATGATTTCATGAGAAATAAAAAAACAATAAAGTAGAATCAAAGGAATGAAAACAACACAAAGAGGAAAACCAGAAATATCTTATTGAAAAAAAAACTGATCTAGAAAATAGATCTAGGAGAGACAATTTGAGAATTAGTAGACTACCTGAAAGCCATGATCAAGAAAAAATCTTGGATGTCATATTACAAGAAATTATCAAAGATAACTGCCCAAAGATCCTCAAACAAAAAAATAAAATTGTAATTGAAATAATTCACAGATCACCTCCAGAAAGAAATCTTCAAATGGCAACTTCCAGGAATATAATAGCTAAATTCAAGAGCCATCAAGCCAAGGAAAAAAAATATTTGAAGCAGCCAGAAAGAAACCATTCAAATACCAGGAAGCTACAATCAGGATCACATAAGATCTAGTGGCTTCAATATTAAAAGATCAAAAGGCATGGAATACGATATTCAGGAAGGCAAAAGATTTGAGTTTACAACCCAGAGTCATCTATTCAGCAAAACTGCATATATTCTTTTTTTGGGGGGGGGTAGGGGGGATATTCAATAAGGTAGAAGGTGTCCAAGCATTCTTGATGAATAAACCCGAACTAAATAAAAAATTTGAAGTTCAAAAAAGAGATCAAAGAGGAGCCCAAAAAGATAAATAAGAAAGAGAAGATTTAAGGGACTCATTAAAGTCAAAATGTTTATATGTCTACCTGGACAGAGGATTTCTGTAATTCTCAAAAAATACTCTTAATAGTAGGGAAGATAGAAGGAATTTACTCAGAAAGAGGATGGAGAAATAAATTGATTATAATGATATGACATATATGTAAATGTGATGATATAGAATGATATGTATGTATGATATGTATGCATATGAATGATATGTAAAAAATAAATCAAGGGCTGAAAGAGAGGATTACACTGAGAGAAAAGGGAAGGGAGAGATAGAATGGGGTAAATTATATAACATAAAGAGGTGTGAAAAATCATTAAAGAGAGGGGAGGATAAGGATGTTGACAGGAAATGCTTAAAATTACTCTTGTTGTACCTGGTTCAAAGAGGGTAAAATAAGTATACTCAGTGGGGTACAAATTCTATCTTATGTCACAGAAAAGTAGAAGGGGAATAAGACATGGGAAGAGGGAGGTTATTGGAGGGATGGGGAAATGTGGGGGGTGACAAAAAGCAAAATACTAGTGTGAAGAGGAAGAGAGAGAAAAGGAATTATTATAAGGGGAAAGAGGTTATTTTTTAAAGGTTTGGATTGTATTATTTAAAAGTATGGTCTCCAGGAATATATATTTATTCCAAAGAGATTTATTGAATATTTATTTATAAAATGTAGAAAGAGTGAAGTAAGAAAATCAGAGAGATGATAGGGTAAGATATCTAGCTTAAGCACTAAGTTATTTACTCAGGTCCCTGGCTCAACCTGGGTAGGGAGAGTTATTCCTTAGGTCTCAGCAAAGTAAAGGACCTGAGGAAGTCTCTCTCAAGAGGTAAGTCTCTCCTGAGGTTAGTTTTTTCAGAAAATCCAGCAGTTGAGTCAGCTTTTCACTCACCCACATGTCAGTTCAAAGGAAGAGATTTTAGAACAGCCATACCAGGAACAGGGCCTCAGGTCCAGCCTCCACTTACAAAGAATGAAGAACTGTCTCTCACAGGAAGTGACAGGTACTTTTAAAGATGCTTCTTTTGCATCTGTGCTTCCTTTCCTTCCTGTGTCTTCCCTTAATTTTTCATCTACCAATCACAGTTGAAGCTTTGCGTTAAGACTGCCTAGGGGAAGTTAGTTTAATTCTGATTCATCACCCACTATTACACACATGGGTCACAGACCTCCCACTTAATGATTAAGTGGGACATTTGCACTTTTGGTGATTAGATCTAAAAATGGCAATATCTCCATACTATGACCACAAAAATATGGTTTTCAAGACTGTGAATTGCCAAAACTGTAAAAATAATTTTTAGTGTCTTGGTTTAAATAAAAAATAAGTGGTCACTATGGGGAAAATTCCCAAATATGAAAAATACCCAAGTCATCTGGGTTTTATGGAGATTTTTAATTAATATAAATGAAAGAATTAAGGGAAGAAAAAGAGTAGAGAGATTAGAAAGAAAATTACATTTCGCTAAAAGGTACAATAAACAATGAAGTAATATCATTACTAAACATTTATGCAACAAATGGTATAACATCTGAATTTCTAAAGAAAAATTAAAGGAGCTTATGGAGGAAATAGAAAGTAAGACCATACTAGTAGGGGATCTCAACCTTCCACTTTCAGAACTAGATAAATCTGCTGGGAGCCATCAAAGACCATACTGTTTGACATGGTCATACGTAGAAACCAGGCACTGCAAAGCAGCCCCCACGAAGGATGGAAACACCCTCTGAAACCTCCCTAAGCAATTTTCTTTATTAACATCCTTTTATTATTGGAATTGCTATGATTACTATTCTTACTAAGCCCCTGGAAAAATAGATGAGAACAACATGCTTGCAGGGTTAAAGCAGATGTCCCATTCTGAGCCCCCAGAATATTACCAAGAGATCCCACTTATAAAATTAAACCTAAAGATTCTTATATACCCACTTAGATAGGATCCTCTTTTTTAGGTATAAAAATTTCTGGCAAATCTGTGTCATGTTGATTCTACCCTCTGACCCTGCACTTAGCAACAGTGTTTCTGTTGACCACCTCCTTAGGCTTTGAATCCATTGTGAGGTTCTATGGAAACATGTATGTTGAGAATTGATTGTATGCCAGAAAACCATGTAGTCACTGAAGCTATAAAATAAATGAAAACCCCATGTGATGGCAGAATGACTGAATGACGCCTAAGCACAGGTTTGGGCACTCACTTATCTCTCATCTCTTAATAGGCTGACCACTCTACCTAGTCAGAAGGACCCTGAACTTTGAGAGACTGGAGGTTTGGATCTCAAAATAAATCAAACAAAAATAAAAACAAAAGAAAGAATTAAGGGTAGTAAATAAAATGCTGGAAAAATTAGAGTGAATAGATATTTGGGAAAATTGAACAGGGATAAAAAGGAACATATCTTCTTCTTAGCAGGACATGGTACATACATAATATTGACTATGTACTAAGGCATAGAAATATTGCAAACAAATGAAGAAAAGAAGAAATAATAAATGGAACTTTTTCAGATCATAATGTGATAAAAATTAAAGTTAACAAGGGTCCATGGAAAGGTACATTTAAAAATAATTGGAAACTAAAAATTCTAACTCTTCAAAACTGTTGGGTCAAAAATCATAACACAATTATAAACTTCATTAAAGAGCAGCAGTTCTCAACCTGTGGGTCGCGACCCCGGCGTGGGTCGAACGACCAAAACACAGGGGTTGCCGATAGCTTTAGCCACTGAAAAATCATGCTACTTTACAGCAAGATCTCGGAAAGAACAGGGACTCTGCTGCCCGCACATTGTACTAATATTAGTTATCTATCAGCAGCCCTCCCCCTATGAGGGGCCATGGATTTACCCTGTTGCTTGGAGACCAGACTCAAACACAGACCCAGAGAGCACACCCAGGCACTGGCTCCATAGGGGTTAAGAATGAGTCCTGGAGCGGATAACTCCTAGAGCAGATAAAGGAGCTGAGTAACCCCAGCAAAGTGAATCCTCAGCTCGAGCTAGAGGGAGATGACAGGAAGAAGAAGGCAGCGTCTGTGGACCTCTTCCCCAGGCAGGACTTACCTCCTGCCCCAGCACTCAGGCTGCCTCCTGCTGGATTAATATTTCTCAACATATAATTAAATATTGTTTTTGTGATTAATCACTGTTTAAATTATGTTTGATTTGTAGCAATGAGAATACATAATGCATATCAGGTATTTACATTCTGAATCATAACTGTAGCAAAATTACAGTTTTGAAGTAGCCACCAAAATAACTTTTTTGGTTTGGGGTCACCTCAACATGAGGAACTGTATTGCGGGGTCACAGCATTAGAAAGGTTGAGAACCACTGTTAAAGAGAATGACAATGAGGAGACAACATATAAAAACCTTTGGGATATAGTCAAAGCAGGACTCAGGGGAAAATTTATGTCTCTCTGTGTTTATATATCTGAGTACCTATAGCAACAAAATAGAGAGGAAGAAGATGAATGAATTGGGCTCAGTGGATAGAGAGCCAGCTCTGGAGATGGGAGTTTGGGGGTTCAAATTTGGCCTCAGAAATTTCCAACTGTGTGACCATAGGCAAGTCACTTATTCAATTGCCTAGCCCTTACTGGTCTTCTGCCTTGGACCTGCTATATAGAATCACTTCTAAGACAGAAGGTTTTACTTTTAGCCTATTAGTAGCTATAAATTTATTAAACAGCAAGTATCATCTACAATGGGAACAAGTTAGAAGCCTTCTCAATAGGATTGGGAATGAAGAAAGGATACCCATTATCACCTCTATTATTTAATATTGTACTAGAAATGCTAGCAGTAGTGATTAGAGAATAAAAAGAAATTGAAGGGATTAAAGTAGGTAATGAGGAAATTAAGCTATCACTCCTTGCAGATGTTATGATGGTACACTTAAAGAATCCTAGAAAATCAACTAAAAGGCTAGTGGAAATAATTAACAACTTTAGAAAAGTTGCAGAGTATAAGATAAACCCACATAAATCACCAGCATTTCTGTATATTTCCAACAAAATCCAGCAAGAGCAGTTAGAAAGAAAAATTCCATTTAAAATTACTCTAGACAATATAAAATATTTAGGAATCTATCTGACAAGACGAGCCCAGGAATTATATGAACATAACTACAAAATACTTTTCACACAATTAAAACTGGACCTAAATAATTGGAAAAACATTAATTTCTCATGGTTATGATGAGCTAATATAATAAAAAATTACAATCCTACCCAAATTAATCTACTAATTCAGTGTCATACCTATCACAAACTACCAAAAACATTTTTTTATAAAATTAGAAAATATTATAACAAAGTTCATCTGGAAGAACAAAAGATCAAGAATATCAAAGGAATTAATGAAAAAAAATGTGAAGGATGGGGGCCTAGCAGTGCCAGATCTTGAACTGTACTATAAAGCAATAGTCATCAAAACAATATGGTACTGGCTAAGAGACAGAAGGGTGGATCAATAGAATAAACTTGGGGTAAATGATCTCAGCAAACTAGTGTTCAATAAACCCAAAGATCCCATTTTTGGGGAAAAGAACTCACTCTTATGAAAGGAAATTCTTGGTTCTCTTTGTTCCCTTTGAGTTCAAACTTCTGAAAAGGAAATCCTTTATTTTCTTTGTCTAGTTGGTGTTAAGATTTTGGTTAACACTAATTTTGAATCAACACAAGCTTGAACTAGGTGGAAGAACTAGAAAACCACTTAGTGAATTCACACCTAGTGCTAGGTGAGAAGCTAACAACATGCTTAGAGAGTTCCACCCTTATTTCTAACTCCAACAGTCAGAAACTTAACAGCAATGAATTCTGTTAAGAGTTCATACCCTCCAGAAGGTGAGAACTATTTCTCACAAACACTGCCCCCTGGGAAGTACTAGACAATTTAGAAGCTCTGATTTGTCCCTGTGAAGAGGAGAGGAGACAAGAAGTCACTATAAAATGCCCTGAATTTCTGAGACTAGAGAGAATAGACGCCAAGAAGAGAGTCACTCAAAGAAGGAAGTAGGCTTTGGGAGTCATCTTCAGTTCAAGTCATTGTCTTGACCTGTCTCTTAAAGGGGACTTGGGTGAGTAGGTAGCTGTTTTTCCTTTCCTGTCTTCTGGAGATAGTTTAATTCTGGTTGAAGGTTAACCAGTCCTGGCTGAGCCAAGCACTGGAACAATATTTAGTTAGATTTGTTAATGTCTTCTCTACCCTTTTGTAGAAACCTCTACTTTCACTCTTTTCACCTCTTTTATAAATGAAAGTTTTATAATATTCATATATTTAACCAAACCATTTATTTTAACACTTAGCCTCTTTGACAAAAGCTGCTGGAAAAGTTGGAAAATAGTATGGGATAAATTGGGTTTAGACTAGCATCTTATACCCTATACCAAGATAAATTTCAAATGGATAAATGATTTAAATATAAAGATAGAAATAAAAAATAAATGAGATGAACATAGAGCAGTATACATGTTAGATCTATGGGAAAAGAAGGAATTTAAGACCAAGCAAGAGATAGAGAACATTACAAAATGTAAAATGAATGACTTTGATTATATCAAATTAAAAAAAAAAAGATTTTGTACAAACAAAACCAAAGCAACCAAAATTAAAGTAAAGCAACAAACTGGGAAAAAATATTTATAACAAAACTCTCTGACAGAGGTCTAATTTCTCAAATATATAATTTTTACCTGTATCAATTTTTAAAATTTTTAAGTCAAATTTTTAAAAAATCAAACCATTAACCATTCAATAATGATCAAGGGACATGAAGAGGCAGTTTTCACATGAATAAATCAAAACTATTAATGAAAAAGTGTTCTAAATCCCTCCTGATTAGAGAAATGCAAATTAAAAGAACTTTGAGATTATTACTTTGAGAAATTAACTGTGAGACCATCTCACACCTAGAAGACAGGCTAGTATGGCAGTAAAGGAAAGTGATAAATGTTGGAGGGGATGTGGGAAAATTGAGACACTAATACACTGCTAGTGGAGTTGTCAATTGATCCAACCATTCTGGTAGGCAATTTGGAATTATACTCAAAAGGCTTTAAAAGAATGCTTGCCCTTTGATCCAGCCATACCATTACTAGGTTTGTTCCCTAAAAAGATAATAGGGAAAATACTTGTACAAAAGAATTTATAGCCATGCACTTTGTGGTAGCAAAAAATTGGAAATGAGGCTGTGTTGATTAGGGAATGGCTGAACAAATTGTGGTATATGTTGGTGATGGAATACTATTGTCCTCAAAGGAATAATGAATTGGAGGAATTCTATGTGAACTGGAAAGACCTCCAGGAATTGATGCAGAGTGAAAGGAGCAGAACCAGGAGAACATTGTACACAGAGACTGATACACTGTGGAACAATTTAATGTAACAGATTTTTCTACTAGCAGCAATGCAATGACTCAGGACAGTCCAGAGGAACTTATGAGAAAGAACACTATCCACATCCAGAGAAAGAACTGTAGGTGCAGGAAATATGATTGATCACATAGTTTGATATGGATATGATTAGGGTTTTGACGTTAAAAGATCACTCTTCTGCAAATATGAATAACATGGAAACAGGTTTTGAACAATGATACAGGTAAAAGTCAGTGGAATTGCTTGTCAGCTCTGGGAGCAAGGAGGGAAGTGTCGGGGAAATCATGAATCATGTAACCATGAAAAATATTCTAAATTAAAAAAAAAGATATCACAAGACCTTTTAGCAAAGAAATACGGAAACCAATAGGAAACAGCCCCATCAGATACAAGCTTGCCTAAGAAACAATGAGATCAGAGATGGGGCCCAGTGGGAGAAGGGAATCACCTGATGGCTCTCCAGATTTTAGAGGTTAATAGAAAGATGATACTGAAAGGGCCAGAGATTGTTTAAATATAACCTCACAGGTAGACACCTTAGCAGTCAATTAAGAGTTCTTATGGTGGACAACAGGGATATCTGCATCTGCCATATGGTTGGTTGGGAAATTTAATTCCAAATCACTTTTCTCACTGAACTACACCATATTTTCCAATTAGAATGGAGATTAGATCTATGATTTCATTCATTTAGGGAATTTCTCAGTGAGAAAAATTCATCTATCAATGTACATCAGAACCTACTCTGCAAATGTTAAAGGAATGTGGAGCATTAAGAGGTTAAGTGACATCTAGTAATCACAGAGAGGATTTGAACCCAGGTCTTCTCAACTTCAAAGGAGTTCTCTATCTATTACAAATACAAATCTTCCTTGTTCTGAAACCAGCTCTCTATTTGTTATGATAAGGCTGCCTTTCTCTATACCATTAATAGCTCAAAAATATTGTAATGGCAAAAACAACTGAAGTGAAGTTTAGAATTTTTTTAAACCTTTTCAATGTCTATAATTATTATCCATATAAATTTTTATTTGTTTCACTTACATTTTGAACCCTTATTTTTTAATATCAAATTTCACTCTATAAAATTATGACTCTAGTAGTAGGCACTGTGATATGATACAAATAAAAAGAAGATATATATTCTATATGGATAAGTATCTATATGCACACAATTATGATAAATTTTAGGTTTTTCACATAAGTAAGGACCAAAATTCTTCACAAAATTTTGTATCCAAACTTGGAACAAGAAAAATTCTAATCAACATTTTTGTTTATTTGGACTTCACACATGAATTGCTGTCGAATCATCCAGTTCTAAGCTGGGCATGAGAACAGTCACAGTGGCTCATTCAAGCTGTAGTCATTCTGACCAGATGGGCCGTGCAGAGATAGAAGTGGCCACAATTACATCATAATGTGGTTGTTTTTTATTTTCTTTTCCTCTAGGAATCAAAAGCATCATCTTGATTAAGGTCAAACATCTCAAGCTACTAGGAGTAGCATGAAATTGAGAAATGATATTTTAATGCAATGAATCATAACACTCCAACTACCTTTAGATTCTCACAGCCTGGTGGGATTTTAGCACAGCATTTCTCCAAAAGCTCTGAAAGTCCATGCAGTGAACCTTAGAGTATTTGTTTAAAATATTTATTACACGTGTTTAAAAAAAGATTGAATAAGTATTAAGAAAATGTCAGTTCAAAAAATCAATAGTGTCTGCTTACTAAAAGATGTGTTCTTTGAAAATGAATCCTTATGTAAACTTGTAGTTAATTCTTTTTCCTTTTTATGGGAGAAAATAGAGCATTCAACTGAAAATTAATTCTAGTCACAAAATGTGTTTAATTTGTTGTAGCTTTTTTTAAATGGTGGAGTTACTATTAAACTTCAAAGAAAAGTGTATTCTTTATAGCTTGAAGCATGATGAGCCAATTCTCCCTTAACAATTATCCACCTTTATATCATGCTTTTTAAGCTTTACAAAGGGCTTTCTTGAATGACCATACTTTCCCCTGTAAGAATATAGTCAATTTTGCTGGGTAGTTGATTCTTGGTTGTAGACCTAGTTCCCTTGCTTTCCGGAATATTGTATTCCATGCCTTTCTTTTTTTCAGTGTGGATGCAGCCAGATCCTGAGTTATCCTCACTGTGGTCCCTTGATATCTGAATGACTTCTTCTTGGCAGCTTGTAATATCTTTTCTTCGGTCTGATAGTTCTTGAATTTGGCTATAACATTCCTGGGTTTGTCAGTTGGGTATTAAGTACAGGAGGTGATCTGTGGATTCTATCAATCTTCACTTTTCCCTCTTGTTCAAGGATTTCGGGGCAGTTTTCTTTAATAATTTCCTGTAAAATAATGTCCAGGCTTTTTCTTTTGTTATGGTCTTCTGGTAGGCCAATAATTCTTAAATTGTCTCTCCTTGAACGATTTTCTAAATCCTCTGTTTTGTGAATGAGATGCTTCATATTTTCCTCAATTTTTTCATTCTTTTGGTTTTGTTTCATAGCGTCTTGCTGCCTTGTGATGTCACTCGATTCAAGTTGTTGTATTCTGGTTCTTAAAGACTGGATTTCATCCTTAGTTTTTTGGTCGTCCTTTTCCTTTTGGTCGGATTTTCTTTGGAGGTCATCTTTCATCTTCTTCACCTCATCTTTCATCTGCTTTGCCTCATCTTTCATCTCCTTTGCCTCATTTTCCAGCTGGTTGATTTTGGCTTTCAAGACACTATTTTCTGTTTCCAGATGACTTATCTTAGTTTTTAAGTTCTTTTCCCAATTGTCTTCAGCCTCTCTTAATTGTGTTTTGAATTGCATTTTGAGTTCTTCCAAAGTCTGTATCCAATTCGCTGGGATTTCTGATTTTTCCTTTGCTGGGTCCTCCCCCTCTGTTTCATTTGCTTTTTGCTCATTACCTGTGCAGAAGCTGTCTATTGTAATTTCTTTCTTCTTTTTCTGTTGTTTGCTCAAGTTTATCCCTTCTTTGCTCCCCATATTTGGCTGTGCTCTTGCTCCTCTCATTTTGTTTTGGTTTTGGGGCTGTCAGTCTCCCCTCTTGGAGCTTTGTCAGATCTCTTGGTACAATCTCCAGGGGAGGAATGTTAGCTTCCCTGTCTTCTGGAGGTTTTTGATTGGATTGAGTTTAATTGGGTTGGGCTGTATGTGGTATGAAGCTCTGAGGCTCTGAAGACTCCTGGAAGGCTGGGCCACCCGGGCTCTCTCCAGTTCTCTCTAGCTGCTTCTCAGCTGTCCGCAAGTGCCTTTGCCCGCCTCCCTAAATTCTGAGGAGTTCTGATGGGATTAGGTTCAACTGGATTGATCTGGTTGTGCCTCGAGGCAAAGGTGAGGCTGGAGCCTGATGGATGGACCCAACCATGGCCCCATCTCTCCCTGGCTTCCTCCCTGCTGTCCAAGCTGGATGCTCTGAGCCCAGCGCCCCGCTGCTCACAAGGTAGACCCTGCAAACCAGCACCTTTGCCCGCTCAGAGGTTCCCGCTGCTGCTGGGGGCTCAGCCCTCTGGGTTGTGGGGGAGGGGTCCTGGGACCTTCGCTCTGCCTTCCCCTTAGCCCTGAGTATTCTTGGATTCTGGCTTTTTTGGGGGGGTGCGTACCTTTTGATTTGAGTCCAGAAGGAGGGTTCCCTGCTTCTGTCCTGTTGTTCAGATTGAATTTCGGTGCCCTAGGAGCATTCAGGCTGTATCGTTAAGGAAGGGTCTTCCTCGAGGTCTGAACTTTTGCTGCTTGCTAAGCTGCCATCTTGACTCCTCCTTTCACAAAGGGCTTTCTTAAAAACTCTGTAGGTAGGTAGGAAAAGCATTATTTTAAGTTTTATTGTCTGTTTTTTGTTTTCATAAAAATATAGCAATTTCTCTCTCCTCCTTTCTTCTACCTCTCTCTCTCACTCCCTTCCTCTCTCCCTCTTTCTTTATTTCCTCTCTCCTCTCTTTCTCTTTCTGTCTTCTTTCTGTCTCTGTCCCCCTCTGTCTCTGTCTCTCTCCATGTCTGTCACTCTATCTCTGTCTCTGTCTCTCCTTCTCTCTCTCTCTCACACACACACCCATACCCACACACCCATATACCATTGAATCTTTAATAAGAAAAGCAGTTAATGCAAACCAACCAACATTATTTGTGTCTGACATCATATTGTATGGATGCAGTTATAACCCTTCTTATACATCAGGTAGCTCAGATTTAGAGTAGTCAAGTGACTAGCTCAAGTTTCTATAACTAGTGAGTGTTGGAGCCAAGGCTGAAACCTAAATATTCTGCCTAAAGACACCTCCCTCTTTCCATACCTCTGCATTTCAGATAGTTCCTTATAATCTGGAATTCCTGTTAATTTCAACACTATAGTAGTACAAAATAGAAACAAGATTCCAGATGTGTTATCTCAAAAAGGCAACAAAGTATTTTTTTTTAATAATGTTCTCAATTTGAATTAAAGGACATGGGTTCAAATTCCAAGTTTGCTCAGTTCATCTTCTATCATTAGGCAAGTTATCTCTGGCCCTTAATTTCATCTATAAAATGAAGGGATTGGATGATATGACTTTAAAGGTTCTTTCTGGTTCTGGACCAATGGACACAAGGAATACTAGAACTATATGCCTGTAAAGGTTACTTGCAATATATGTCCAATATTTACTTCAGACTAACAGCAAAAGTGTAGCAGCAATCATAAATTTAACCATCCTCAGGTGTAGCATATAGCTTTTCTTGTCTGCCAAGTAAGTTATTTCCCATAATTCAAAGTTGTTAGAGCTAGTCTACCTTCCATAATGAGGTACCCACCATTTTCCCATTAGATACCATCTGAAAGTAGATGTTAGACCATAGGATGGGGTCTTTAATAAAAGTGATTCTCTTTAATAAAAGGCCAACCACTTGGCCTGTGCGCAGTAATGAGCTCACATTTTGCAGCTTTCCTCCAAAGGCTTTATGTGCTATCTTGGTGGATTATCCATTATCATGTGGTTTTACATATCCAATGAAATTATGATTATACAGTTGGACTCCACCTCCCAGTTCAAATTCCTGACAACAAACTAGACTGATGATATGCTGGTTTTTTTTTTTTTTTCACTGAGAAAATTCTATCCTCAGAGTAGGTGTTACAGTGGATAGAGTGCAGGACTTGAGTTCAGGAAGACCCATCTTCCTGAGTTCAAATCCAGGCTGAGATATTTACTATCTGTGTGATCTGAGGAAGTCCTAAATCCCAAATAGGGTAATTAAGAGTCAGTTTTCCCTGAAATGATTAAACAACAAAATCTATCCTCCAATTGTAGCTCCATGAAAGACCTCAACCAGTTTCTTCATTTTGTTACATTCTGGACATGAGTTTGTAGATCTATTCTATCCTGTTATACTACATATCAGAGGAACCCAAAGTTCTCATCCAAATGTCAACTTATAACATCAAGAGATATTTACATAATGCTTTATAAAGTTTGAAAAGTTCCTTATACACCACAAAACTCATCTTTTACAGAATTTGTTTTTCATCTATCCAGTACATGACTGTGGGCAGCTATTGTTCATCCTTTTTGAAGAAACCAGCAATATCACAGGTGATGTCTTGACTCATTTGTGAACTGGATTTAAGTGAGGCAGAGTTATACAAAGTAAATGGACTCATTCTTTATTCCAGAGTGATCAGTGGCAAGACCAAAGCTAGGATGACTGACTGCAGTCAGGGATGGGGTGGATGACCTTGGCATCTTCCGTGCCTGCTTCAGCTGCCTTTGTAACTGTTGGAACAAATAGTTCTCATCTGCCTGTTCTGTGGGAGGGAACCTTTACATGCTTGGGGTAGACCTCTCCCTAAGTCAGGAATGGGTTTGAGGCCTCTTGATTTCCCTGAAACTAGTTCAGACTGCACAGATGGTTTAAACAAGGTGTGGCTAATGCACCTGCTACAACTTCTTGGAGCCCCAGGTGAGAGTTGGGTGATAAATGGACATCAAAGGTGAAAAAGCAGCTCTGAAAAGGGCTTGACAAGTCCTTACACAAGAGAGGTGCTACTCCTCCCTGAACATTCCATCCACCCCCACCCCTTAGCCCCCACTGATAGGGAACTGGGAAGTTGAGTCAGGAAGACAAAATGCTAATCTAGTCTCAATCACTCATTAGCTGTCTGAATTTTGGCAAGTTAGGCTCTCTGCTTGTCTGAGACAACTGTAAAATGGGGATATAATAGCATCTAACTCATAGGGTTGTTGTGAGGATAACAGTGCTTAGTACATAGTAGGTACTATATAAATGTGAGGTATCTTCTTCTTATTATTATTTATTAAATCATTGTTCTTGGGAATCATAACTGAATTAGTTTTTGATTTAAGAAAGTGGATTTAGTTGTAGCAGTCCTACCTCTGTCAGTAATTACCAAAATATTTGGTATGCCAACATACCAAATGTTTATTATATCTATGGCTCATTTCCACACTGATAAGTAAGGAATTTCCATACTTACTTCAGAGATACAATGAAAAAAATCAAAAATTTTTATGCAAAATTCTTTTAAGTAACAAAAATGATATGCAAATTTAATATACTAAAATCATTCTTCTCTTGATGAATATAAACTAAATAAGCATTCAAAGACAAAATGCCCATGTAAGAAAAGGAAAAGGCTCTCAAAAAAAATTAATGTGTTTTCTCATGAATATTTGAAAGGGTCAATACATAATCATTCTTCCCATTTGTACTTATTTTGGTATTTTTAAAAGCCATCTATGGGCTTTAGCTAGTCATGTATAAGCATGTTAAGAATTAATTTTCTGCATAATACAATTTTTTAGAGCATGGTTGCTAATAAGAAGGAAGAAAGGGAGAATTTACTTATCTATGTAGAATAATCTTAACTCAAAACTGAATTGAGAGTTCTTAAAAACCTAAGAAACTCAAAGTATTACATAAAATGTGTTTTACTTAACTGCTTTTGTTCAGGACTGATATACTGACCAGTGGCCATTTCAGTTCAAATTTCAAATGTTTAAACAGTAACAGGGAGAGCTCCGTGAGTGCCTGAGAGAATCCTTCGTGCTGTCTCCCTTGGACTCAAATGTGTTGCCACTCTACGTGGATGAAATATTATATTTGAGTGCAGTGTTTCTATTTGGGAGCAGGGCACCAGCTGTCTTCTTGAATTTCCATGGCACTTAATCTAGCTTTAAGCTTGGTTAGCTTTCAATTCATAAAGAAGGTAACACTGCCTACATAGGGTCACATTTTCAGCAAGGTCCCTGAGGTAATGAAGTGCAGAAGGGTTGCTAATAAGGAAAGCTGCACAGTTAATTCCTGAGTCACGTGCAGAAAGGGACTTTAAAGAATACTTTTTTCAGTGCAATGTGAGAAGTGATCTGTAAATGAGTTTAATTTGGGAGCTACAATGTGTTATGATACTGGAGGTTCTGATGAAGAAAACATAGGGAATCTATCCTAATAGTATGAAATGTTAAAAAAATAGCTACCACCATGATATCATCATTTAAAATACTTTTAAACTATCCATAAAATAGGAAAGATGTTTAGTGTTCTCTAATTTTATCTGTGTGTTATTTTTGTAACATTTTGATTTATATTTATATTTGAAAATAAAATGTAACTAGCTTTAATATTAAAACTTTTTAATTGTAAAACATATCAAGGCTTTATAAAGGTATAAAATAAAGAGCAGATTCAGAAATTATCTACATTTATCAGTTATAAATTAAAGGAAATTATGATTCTTTGGTGAATATTTACTTTGATCAAGATAGATTATTTTTCTACCAAAGCAGACTATAATCTTTCTTCACTTTCTCTGAGTGACTCTTGACTATTTTTTTTAAAGTAAACACAAACATTTTAAAAATGAATGTGGAAAAGCCTATATTAATTAAATTTTTAAAGTCTTGGCAAAGTAATACATTTTATGATATAGAATAATAATAGCAATTTCACACATTAATAAATAATTCTTAATAATAGTCTAGCATAGTGTAGCATAGTAGATATATGATTATTCTTGGGGCCAAGAAGATCTGTGATCACATTATCTCAAAATATACTAGCAGTGTTAGTAAGAGCAACTCACTTAACTTTCAGTGTCTATAAGATATATTTACCAAGACAAGTTACCAACCTTTATGAGTATAGATGTAGTTACTACTAGCTAGTGTATTGCACCTATGAAATCACAAATCAGAACAAAATATTTTCTTAAAAATTTACAAAAGCAGAAACAAAAATTATAACATAATATAAAAAGAATAGAGTATAAAAATCATTGCATATTTGTCTCCAACTCATTTGATTTAAAAATGTGATTCCCTTACAGATAAAATTATGTAAGGTAATGATTTATATATGTATAAATGAATTTTTATTCATATTTTCTAAATATGCTTCAAAATTGAAAATATTTTTAAAGTTACAAACATTTCTTTCTTGTGTTTGGATTCCTTAATCTTGGATTGAATCTCTTTATTTTCCTGAACCAAAGAGTTTCAAGTTTAAAATGATAAAATCTCCAGAGACTCAACCAAGATAATTGTCAAATTGTTTTGCTCATTCTTAAAAAAATCTAGAAGAGTTAAGTTAAAGTCAAATATATCAAGGGAGCCTCCAGAAACAAAGTCAATGTCTATTCCAAAGTCGTGAAATGAATAAGACAATTTGAGGTAATTGATAGGATTGGTTCCACCTGGGAACTCCCTATCTTTGCTTGTCCTTATCTGTCTCACTTGGGGCACTAAAAGATGGGTTTCTGTGCCACTGGTTTTGTGAGCGTATTACAAAATGATAGGGAGACTGACATGTAAACAAATTAGTAATAGAAGGAAGACACTTTGATTTTTGTATTTAAACACTATACTTTCTCTGAACTTGTCCCCCAGGAATGTGGATGGGTACAGGGTTGGGTGTGAGGGATGAGCCAATAATCTGTATCTTGAAGAAACCTCTGGGTTTGGGAGTCTGTTTTTTTTTTTTTTTTTTGTGAAGCTCTTCCTACTCTAGCCTCATCTCCTACTTTTGTCTGTTACCTTCTACCACTTCTGGATTTTAGCAGAAAATTTCCACTTTATAAACCAATCCATCCTATTGATTGGTACCTTTTTGTCCATGTCTCAGAGAGGGAAAACCAATCAAATGTATTTGAGAAAGAATCAGACTTTCCAAGAGACATGAGGCAGTTTTGTTTTGTTTTGTTTTGTTTTTCTGGAGAAAAAAGCCCATAGTTTGGTGTGGTTTATTCACTAAATCATGTAGCTGAATTTCATATAAGCACACATATAATGCGAGTCTTGTGCACAGGTATACCCAGACCACATTTGATGGAGTGCCTATGATTGGTTGTCTTCTTTCTCTACTCTTCCTTTGGAGATGTGTAATAAATGCCCTGGGTGATTATTGCT
Organism: Monodelphis domestica; assembly: GCF_027887165.1. NCBI lineage: Eukaryota > Metazoa > Chordata > Mammalia > Didelphimorphia > Didelphidae > Monodelphis > Monodelphis domestica. Next base: position 195,038,634 of record NC_077231.1, read on the forward strand.
TTAATTCCCTTTCTCAGTGCTGGTATTCTCCCAGCCTGGAGATGGCTACAGTTAAATAAGATGGCTTTCCTTCAATCATGCCAAATAAAACAGTTTATTGCTTTTTGCTTCTATTGTTCTTTAAATTGGTTTTGAACAATTTAGTTGACTCTTTTGAGTCAATAAAGCCAATCAACAAGAGTGTTTTAATATACTATATGCCAAGTTTAATGCTAGGTACTGAAGATTCAAAGACAAAAAAACTTTGCTACACACATAAACACCAAAATCCTATTGAGATGACTTCTCTTCTGCTGCAAATCTTGGCCCTAGGATCTTCGTTGGTTGGTTTATTTTTGATTCATGACATTATATACAGTTTGTTTATACATAGTGAACTACATGAAAACAGGGACCATTTGCTTTTTTTGCCTCTCTTTGTGTCCTCATTAATTAGCACAGTGTCTGGGATTATAGTTGGTATTTAATAAATGTTTATTTTCTGTGAATCTTATTTTTTTTCTTATCAGTATGAAGACAATAATATTTTGAAATGAAAAAATGGCACCCAAAATTGAGGAGACACAGATCAAGACCATTCTTTCAAGCAGGCTAACAAAATCATAATTAATGAAACATTATAATATTCTGTTATTCTTCGATAGTTCTTAGTTGACAGGTACATTTGTCAAAATATGGAGGGTCCCTATGTCCACTGCTAGGTTACAGAAAGGGGGCTGGGAGGAAAAAGGCTTATAGAAGACCATTAGTGGAGCCAAGATACTTTGCCAGAAAAAGAAATACAGAAAATCCAGGAGAGCTGAGAGTTCTCATCTGAAAATACTATTCCATTTGATGCTGTGTTTGTTTTTTAGGACAGAATAAGTTCATATAGAATTATTGATAAAAATACTTTGCCACAAAAGTAACTCTAGAAAAGGAAGACCAGAAAATCTGTAAGAGAATGAAGAATCATGTAGCCCTTGAGATACACTCATTTTGTGAGTATTAGAAAGCAGCCAAGAAATTTCCAAAACGAACCTGCAAAAGGAAAGAAAAAGTTGTTGGGTCAAGCTTGGTAAAACTAACCATTGAATCTCCTTTGACTCCTGGGAATAGCAAACAACTGCAGTTTCAAGATTTTTAGAGACACTCTGCCACAGCAGAATAATTTGGAAGCCATTCACTTACCAAGGAATGCAAAGTGGCACCAATCTTCACTGAGTGTAGACCCATGATTTGTAGGAAATAAAGAATTTCATACCTGACATAGAGGCCATTAAGCTGTTCCCTCACCAGGTTTGTCACTTTGTAAACATAAGTGTGAAATGGGAAATTATTATCAAAGCAAAGGAACAGAGTGATGAAGAATTTATATATAAAGTGAGCATATAAATATATGTATATATATATATATATAATTACTCTCACTCCCTCCTTTCTTCCTTCCTTCCTTCCTCCTTCCTTCCTTCCCTTATTTTCCCTTCATTTCCCTTCCCCTTTCCTTTCTCCCTTCCTTTGTTCCTTCCCTCCTTACTTCTTATTTTCCCTTTTTCCTTCCCTCCCTCCTTCCTTCACTTCTTTATTCCTTCCTACCCTCCCTCCTTCCTTCCCTTTTCCCTTCCTTCCTTCCTTCCTTCCCTTCTTCCTTTCTTCCTACCCTCCCTCCTTCCTTCCCTTTTCCCTTCCTTCCTTCCCTTCTTCCTTCCTTCCTACCCTCCCTCCTTCCTTACTTCTTTCCTTCCTTTTTCTTTCTTTCTCACACTTCCTCTTACTTTTCTTTTCTTCCTCTTTCTTGTTTTCTCTCTTTTCCTTTAGCTCAAAAGGGGAAAAATCATTTTTGTGTGTGGAGATCTACACAGTTCCTATCTCCCTCTCACCCATGTCCAACCCCCAGGCAAGCAATATGTTCTGGGGAAACCATCAGGAGCTATCAAGGTCAGTGAGGACCCATAAGAGTAGAGCACTGCTAGGTTCCTTGACACAAAACCTATGAATATCAAAAGATTGTTCCTCTGAGCTGAGAAATAATACTGCAGCCGCAGCAGTGGCTGGCAATTGTTGCTGAACAGCCAGCATCTTTCACCTTACCATCACCCACATATTTACTCAGCTCCCATTAAGGGGAGCTGCAGATGGTCTCATTGCTTTTCTGCTGCAGACATCTCAGAGCCGTGGGAATCATTGAATACTTAACTTTTCTTAACCAGAGTTCCAGAGCTTCATGTGAGTTTCTTCCTGAAACAGACTGAATGTAGAATGAAGAAGGCAATGGGAAGAAAAGCAGGAGCTCAGAAAAAAGATACTGAGGGTGGAAAACCAAGAGGCAGAAAGAACACACACCTTTGTCCTTTGCCAGTGAGCTTCATTCAGCACACTGACTTGATCCTGTAATGGTGAGGAGAAAACACACTTTTAGAAGTAAATAAAGGACCTACCCCTCCTCACCTTTTTTAGGGTACAGTGCATTGTTTCTTCCAAGAAAAGGATTTTTTATTATTATTCCTTATAGTAGTATCCCACTGCTATCAAGTGTACTTCCAGATAAAACCTGCCCCCCCCCCCCAAGCTGTCTCCGAATTAAAGGAGAGAGGATTCTACACCAATAGGAATCTACAATTCCCCTTTAGGTATAACTATTAATTGTTCTGCTGTAGCAGCTCACTTTCACATTTGTGTGATGTGGAGGAGGGGGAGTGTGGGAGGAGCCCTGTTGCAAAAACGTCTTCCATACAAAATTAGCCTTTCAGCCCCTGAACAAGAATGTCTCTTATTTCTCTTGTGCCACTGGTTTGCCCTCATTTTCTCTCATAAAGAGAAGAGTTAATCAGGAAAGACAAAAGGCCCTTTCTGACATAATGACGAAAGGAAGGGAGAAAGGGAGGACAGAGAATCTAGTGTATTCCTGGTCCCATTGACTTTCTCTTGTTTGTTAAACAGTTTAGGATGAAACAATTTCCAGAGTGAACATGGTAAACATTGGCTTTTGATATAGACATGTAGTAACCACATGAAAGCCAAGGAGGGGGAAAAAAACCAATAGTAGAATTGCTTTTAGTTTTTTTTTTCAGTATATCAGTATATCAGTGCTCCTGGAAGACCATACTCAGGCACAAATCTAAATGAAGAAATAGTGAAGACATTAGTAAGAAATCTACACTCAGGGTTCATTCTCTTTAGACATTGATATCTTTAAATGAAAAATTCTAATGAACTCATGCATATGTTGTTCTGTGGATCCTAACATTCTATAGAACTTTCTGGGATGCAAGACCTTAATTCGAGTGGGACAGAAGAATAAATTTCATAGACCCACCTACAGAAAGAGAGCTAACCTCCAGGGCCATGGTGTGACCAATGGGAGTGATCCCTTACTAATAGTATACTGTTCTCCCTTTTCTCTTAACGAATTAAGCACTTGGTTCACCATCTTCCTTTCTTCCCCAATGCTTATCTTTGTACTATATCCAAACTGGTGTACCCTCAGACTCCTTAATTTCACAATTTTTCACCTCCTTAAATCTCCTGGCCTGTTCATTTATTCCACCTCAGGCAGGCAATGATGATTACATATTGCCTCCAGAAATGAAGGTGTCTTAATGTAACCCCCCCCCAAAAAAAAACCAAAAAACTAGACCCTACCTCTCCAAGATATCCTATTCTCTTCCCTTTCTTGGCTAAATGCCTAGGGGGAAAAAGCTGTCCATACTTTTATGTACTTCTTTTCTTCTTATTCCTCTTTTTCCTGCAATCTAGCTTCTGACACTTTCATTCAATTGAAACGATTTCCTCCAATATTGCTAAAAACTATGCCTTTTCTCTATCTACATTCCTAACTTATCTGTTGCATTTGACAGGCTGACCACCCTTTGCTTCTAGTTATTTTGTTCTTTGAATTTTTTATAATGTTTTCTCTTAGTTCTCTGTGACACTTATCTAACTGTTCTTCCTCTCTCTCAATTATTGGGGTATCATCTATATCACAGCTCCAAATATTAGAAATTCTTCAAGACTCTCTCCTGAGTTCTCATCTCTTTTCCCTTTATATTTCCTCTAAGTTCATCAGCTATCATGAGTTTAATCATCATTTATTTTTAGATGATTCATAGATCTATAATTAGTATTTTCCCTAAGCTTCAGTACTGTATCCCTGTATCAGCAATTGCCTATTGGGCATGACACACTGGATTTCTCAGAGATATCTCAATCAACAAGAGAGAACTTGTAATCATTTCCCCAAACCTACCTCTTTTCTAAACTTCCCTACTTTTGGCAAAGGCACCACCATTCAACCAGTCTACCAGGACTGTAACTTTGGTATTATTATCAACTCTGCACTCATTTTCATTTCACATATCCAATCAATTGCTTTGTCTTAATATTTCAGCCCCCATAGCATTCCTCACTTCTCATTGCCTCTCTATACTCATACAATCACCATCTAAGTTCAGGTCCTCACCATATCTTGTCTAGATTGTTGCAATGACCTCCTAATTGGTGTCCTTGATTTGAATCTACTCATTCTAGTCCATCCTCCACACTGTCAAAGTACTATTCTGACCATGTTACTTCATTAGTCAACCAACACCAGTGGCACCCTCTTGCCTTTGGGTAAAATGTTTTATGTTTAACATTTGAAGACTTCTACAGCCTGGTCCTAACCTGTCTTTCTAATCTTATCAGACATCATTTCCTTTCCCACACTCTGGGATCCAACTAAACCACACCCTTTCCCAATTCCTCACTCATGATAGTCCATAGTCCATCATTAGAGCTTTGCACTGGCTACCTCCAGTGCTTTGAATGCACTCATTTCTCATTCCTCTTGCATGGAATCTAATTTTTCCTTCAAGAAACAGATTATGTACCACTTGCTACAGGAAGACTTTTCTGATACTCCCAACTTCTGGTACTGCTCTCTATCTTCCCAGGTACCTCATATTTAATGTTTATTCTATATATTTATTTATAAAATCTTATTACCTCCTCATCCATAGCATATATAAACTCCTAAAGAGTAGGAATTATTTCTCTTTTAATTTGTATTCCTTAGCTCCTTGAAAAAAGATATAAGTACTTGATAAATGTTTCTGATCAATTGAATCATTGTCTTTTCCCCATTGCACCCAAATGCCTTCCTAACATTTTGGTAGTCACTTCCTACCAAAAGTAAAGGGCTTCCCTAAAGAATACCTGTATCTTACCAATTGGAGGACAAAAAAGTGGTCTAAGATCAATGGTACTTCTGTTTACCACAGGTTTTAGGTATTCCAAGTCATTCATGCCCAAACATCAGTGTCCCATGTATTTGAATAATAAGCTCTGTGTCAATGATCTTTCATCATGTTAGAGCTCAGAAGGAGAGTGACTGTGCCTGGGCAAGAGTTAGTGTGAAAATTTATTTTGGATCAAATCTCAGTTGCTGATCATACTACGTTCCTGCTGGTTTTTACTAAGACATAATTAATAGGTTGCAGCTGGGCAGACAACAGCCAAATCTCGCTCCTAAGAGGAACTGTAACAAAGCAGGCAAGAAGAGGCAAGGGCCATGTGTGTCTGCCATAGCCTTTGGTGTTTTCTCCAAGAGCTGTTGAAGATTTTCATGCAGATACCATTTTTTTCTCCTTGCATTTCTTTAAGAAAAAAGAAGAAATCCCATAGCCATTTTTAAAATTAATGTCAAAAAATTTTTATGTGAAAAATATCACTGTCAACATTTGTCTGAGAGTGATTAAAGTCCTAGATTGAGAGTTAGGAAGATCTGGGTTCCAATCCAAGCTCAGATACTTATTAGCTGTGTGATTCTGGACATGTTATTAAAACTCTCTTGCCTCAGTTTCTTAATCTGTAAAATGATGGGGATGGAATTGATGATCTCCTTCTTTATGTTCCTATGAACTAGATTGATTGTTATTTTCCTCACTAAGTTAACTTAGCCCTTTCAAGGCGGTTTTTGCATCCCATATCTTTCAATTTAGCAGTTTTCAGCAAACAAAACATGTTTAAATTTTTTAATGGAAAAACAAACACTGGTTCCCTTTTTTCCAATTGGTCATGGTGATTTTGCAACCCTTTTGTTTCTTTCAATGACACAAGTTGGCATATTAAATACTAGGTTCTATGGAGAGCACTATATCTTATGTCTCCAATGGCAATTGACCAGATTACTTGGGAAGCCAGTCTTCCCTCTCACTTTGACTCCTCCTCATCTGTTGTTTATTCTTTCATACTTTCAATCCATGATAATCTAAATGGAAAAAATGCCATAGCTTTAGGGCTAGATCTTAAAAGCCATTGAGCCCAATATCTTTATTTCAAAGATAAAGAAACTGACATCCAGAAAGTGAGTAGCAAGGCCAGCATTGATTCCAGAGCTGATTAAATGCAGTGTTCTTTTTATTTCACATTCTATTTTCATGATATATGGTGTAATGACTCACTAGGAAGGAGCAAGTAAAGATGAAAACCTTGAACAAACAACAGGATTTTGAGACCAATATTGCCTTTGAAGAGAATCCTTGAATTTGTGTGGCAGAAGGTACATGGTTGATAATGGCCTTAGATGAGAGGAAGCTGCACTGTAGATACTATAGCTTCAAGGTTGGCCGTAGGTTTAAGCTTTGTAGGATCTACAATAGGCCTGTCCATGGCTCATTAATATAGAGGGTTGGGATGAGAAAATGGTTGTAAATTCAATCCCCTCTTTAAGTAGTCACTTTAATTTAATTCCAGACCTATGGACTATACTTTAGCCCCAGATGAGGTTGTGCCATTATGGAGTATTGCACAGAAAGACTCCACATATAAGTCAGAAGACCTGGACTATCCAGTAAGAGATATTGATTTGTTTCTGATATTGCTTAATGGTAGGAGTGAGCAAGTAACAATTTCTCTGGGCATCAGTTTCCTTGTCTATAAAATGAGAGGTCTGGTCTAAATGATCTCTATGATTCTCTTCTAGCTCCAAAGCCTTAAGACAAAATTGGCCTATACCTTGATTTTGGTCACAAAACTAATCATTATAAATGTATCAGCCCAAATGTCATTCTATTCAAACCACTCAAAACATGCCTCTCTAATGGTGGATAAAGGGTATTATCTTTTTGATGAAGGTTGGTATTTGTTTTTACAGTAGCAACTGAGGATGAGAAGATTATTTTATTCCACATGAAAAGCATTCCATCAGTTGTGAGAATCAAATTTAGCAAAATAATCACATTTCCTATGAGAACTGTTAAATCCCTATTTTAACAATCTGGCATAGATATGGATAGTGTATTGATTTAAAAAAATAATTTCATATTTTAAATGACCAAGCACAGGATAAATGCTGTATTTTTTCCAAAGCAGTTGCTCAGAAAGAACTGGCCACAGACAGATGAACATCTGATGTAGTCTTGAGTCATTTGCAGGACAACATAAGAGCGTGTGCTTGTTCCTAGCTTCTTAATCAAGAGCAAGCACTACATAGCAACTAGTGAGAAGCATAGCAGGAATATGAGGCAGCAGAAAGGAGTAACATGGTCTATGCAGAAAGAAAATGTCTCCTTAAATGTTTTGGTGTTTGCCAGAGATATAAAAGCCTGATGAAAAACTCTATTAAGAGCAGAGGATACACATCTCCCCTCTGAAAAACTCCACCCATGCTTAAATCCAATTTCATTATGAAGTCATCTACACCTACTATTCATCTGGTCTAGCTGATGGAACTAAATTTATTTCAGGGTGATCTATATTAACAAATAGTAGAGTGCTTAGTAAGTCCCCAGTTTATCAGAAGAACTGGGATTATTTCATGAGATTCTGGCAAAGGATCAATGAGTTAATGAGAGAGACAGAGAGACAGAGAGACAGAGAAAGAGGCAATAAAGGAGGGTGAGGCAGAGAGAGGAAGAGGGAAGGAAGAAGGGAGGAAAAAAAGGAATTTATAAATTATATAATTCAAAAGTCCATTGTGAAGGAAGTCATCCTTTCCCCATCACTTATAAGAGATAAGTGCACAAGTATAACACTCCTAGTGTGGTCATTTTATTACAACAATGTTATTTCTTCTTTATAAATTAAATGGACTTTAATTTTAGTAAATATTAAGTCAACATTCTATTTGAGATAATGAATCTATTTCTAAGTATCAACCAAAACTTATACTATTTAACTCATGTATATTCTATGAATTCTGTTGGGAAAGAAAGCACCTGCACTTTGATAGGAACATTCATAAAACCTCAATTGATAGCCATCTTCCTCCTTAATGAATATCATTTTGGGTATAACATTTATCTATACTCCCTAACTTAATTATCTTTACAACGTCAAATATTCATCATACTAATTTGATATGCTTTTTGAAATATTTTGTGGGACTTTTGGCAATACACTAGAAAAATAAAGATCAAATTTGGAGTCAAAAGATTTAATTTTAAATCAATCAATTAGTATTTCAGATTAATATAAATAGAAAAAATTCTGAACCATAAGCACCTAATTTATGCCAGGTAGATACTAGGCATAGGGATAAAAAGGGGGGCAAAATGAAACAGTGCTTCCCCACCACCACCAAGAAATTTACATTCTGTTGTAAAAGACAACATGCATGCGAATGTCTAATTCTATACAAGATAATTTTTGGAAGGAAGTCATGAGAATTTGAATCATAGCTCTGCTAATTATTACTTAATTGGATTCAGACAGACTTGAAGTTATAGTCCCGCCTCTGATATTTACCAGCTGCATAATAAAGGGCATGTCATTGACCATCTTAGAATCTCAATTTGTTCTTCTGTAAAATGGAGTTAATTATACCAGCACTATCACCCTAACTGGGTTATTATGAGGATAACCTTTGGTGAAACTTAAAATCTTTCATAAATGTGCACTGTTGTCATTAAATTATTGCCTAGTTCTGGCAGTTTCTTCCCTTGTAACACCAGGTCAATGACTTCACTGATGGACTTCACTTCCAATAAGGAAAATCACCCCAACAATGCATCTGAACACCTTCTCTGCAAGTATTGCCTGGTGCACTAAAATATTAGGTGACTTGCATAAGGTAAAACATCCAAGTATGTATCAGAAGTTGGATTTGATTACAATTCTTCTTGATTCCTGACTCTGAATTTTCTAATCCATTGACTTTTTTTTTGAAACCCTTACCTTCAGTCTTAGAGTCAGTACTGTGTATTGGTTCCAAGGCAGAAGAGTGGTAAGGGCTAGGCAATGGGGGTCAAGTGACTTGCCCAGGGTCACACAGCTGGGAGGTGCCTGAGGCCAGATTTGAACCTAGGACCTCCTGTCTCTAGGTCTGACTCTCAATTTACTGAGGCACCCAGCTGTACCCCATTGACTCTTAAAAAACCCAGAAAGTTATCTTCTGTCTTAGAATAAATATCAAGTATAGATTGCAAGGCAGAAGAGTGGCAAAGACTAGGCAATTGGGATTAAGGGACTTGCTCAGTGGCACACAGCAAAGAAGTTTCCAACATCATATTTGAACCCAGGACCTCCCAAATCCAGGCCTGAGCCACCTACCCACCTCTTGATACATTGACTATTGACACTATGACATAGCATTCACCTGATGAAATCAAATCTCTGGAAAACTGAGATCCAACTCAATGTCTGTATATAAACTAACAAAGTAAATTTTCTAGCATTTCCAAAAAATAGAGCCAAGGCTTTAATTGATGATATGTAAGGAGAGAGCCAAGCATAACTGAAGAAATATGGATAGATTTTACAATGTCAAAAGATGTAAAGTGAAACTCAGCTGTTAGAATTTTCTCCTATGGAAAGTATATCAAAAGTCACAAATGTATTGCTCAAATTTTCCTGAAAGGTTATCTTTCCATTTTGAACAGTAAACATTTGATATATTAATATTATTTAGGAAGAACAGTTGAGTAATCAATCCCTTTAGTGCCATTGGCATTACATTACACATCCTCTTCTTCATTCACAGACCAGGTGGGAAGTTGGGTAGCAGGAGGACTGAGTACCAGAATGAAATAAATAGCAGCTATTTCACTACTCAAGTGTTGTTATACATCAGATTAAACATGTATTTTTTAAAAAGAACTACTTTGTTCCATCTGTGAGAAATTCAATTTCACTTCCAAAAACAGTTTAAAAATAATTTATGGAACAAATTTCACTCTAAACTATGAAAAAAAATAGTTTAAAGAGAAAAATAGGGGAAACTAGACAAACAAGTCATTTGTTTCCCTGTTAAAGTGATTCTGATGCCATAGCTGCATCAGAATGTTTTCCCTGCTAAAAGAAAAGTGGCTAGAGATGACAGTAGTAGCAGTGAGGGCAAATATTTAGGATGTGACATAATGGATAGGGTAGGAGACATGGAATCAAGAAGGCCTGATTCAAATCCTACCTGAAAAATGCAAATTAATGTGATTCTGAGGTTCTCTCTCATACCCATCGTATCACCAATATGAAATTGGCTTATCTTGGTGTAGACTACAGGAAAGCAGGCACACTAAAGACTTGCTGGTGGAGTTACAAATTGGCTCAACCATGATGGAAAGCATTTTGGAGCTCTTTCCCAAAAGTCACTATCCCATGTATCCCAATTGATCTAGAACATCCTTATTGCACAGAGGGATCAAAGGAAAAAAGGAACTACATGGGCAAAAATAATAATTGCGTATCTTTTCATAGTAGTAAAAGATTGGTACCCATTGGGAAATGTCTAGACAAATGATGGCATAATAATGTAATACTATTTATTTAATTTAATTTTTATTTTTAATTAATTAATTAACTTAGAATTTCTTCCATGGTTACATAATTCATGTTCTTTCCCTCCCCTCCTCTTTGCCCCCTCCCTTAGCCAATGAGCAATTCCACTATGTTCTACATGTATCACTGTTCAAAACCTCTTTCCATATTATTAATATTTGCAAAGGAATGATATTTTACTTTTTAAATTTTTATTTTATTTATTAATTAAGAAAAATTCTTCATGGTTACCTCATTCATCTTCTTTCCCTCCCTTATTCCCACCCCCCTCCCATAGCCAAAACATAATTCCACTGGGTTGAGATCATGAACTTTAGATATTTTGAAGCATGGTAATGACTGTCAGAAATAGGGAAGTTTAGAATAGAGGAGACTTCAGGATGAAAGATTTTAGATGAGTTTGAAATACATTAAGTATAATTTATCTCTAGGACATCTAGTTTGAAATGTCCAAAAGACAATTAGTAATGTTGGACTCAAGCTCGAGAAAGAGATAGATTGGATACACAGAAATAGAAGTTATTGACATAGAGATGATAGTAGTAGAAATCATGAGAGTTGACATTATTAAGAAAGAGAGAAGAGAGAGAGAAGAGGACACAAGCAAGAAGTTTGGGGAATATGCATTAGGAGGATTATATAGATGATGAAGCAACAAAATAGACTGAAAAACACTCAGGTAGGAAAAGAACCAGAAGAAAGTATTATGAAAACTCGGGAAAGAGTATCCAGAAGAGAGAGTTATCAATAGTGTCAAATACAGAAAATAGATTGAGAATTATTAGGACTGAGAATACCCCTTTAAGTCAGAAAAACTACTGGCTAGTTTAAATTTTAACTGAATAGAAAAATACAGTTAGGAGATTGGGGACCCTTTCTAATGCCCATAAAGTCATATAATATAGTTAATCACAAACTTTAGCTATACTTTTTTTAGAGTGTGCCTTTTATATAAATATTATGTTTTGTATTTTGAGAATACAAAAAAATAGATAAATCTTTACATTAAATAGCTCAGAGTTCTGCTTTTTTTGTCCCTCTGTAGGTGTCCCTTAGTCCAGGCTACTTTTCTTTCCAATTTGTTCCCTTTTTCTTTTCATTGGCTCACAAAGTCCTGACTGCAAGATTCAATGGGTCCTGCTTTTCCCTAAACCACTATTTTTGTTGTTGATATTCAGTCATTTTTCAGGCATGTCCGATTCTTCATGAACTCATATGGGATTTTCTTGATATAAAAAATGACATGCTTTGCCAATTCCTTCTCATACTCATCTTACAGATGAGGAACTGAGGCAAACAGATTCAAGTGACCTGCCCAGAGTCAGATAGTGGAAGTAACTGGCACCAAATTTAAACTGAAATTTTCCTGACTTCATCCAATGCTCTGTCATCTGTACCAACTGGCTGTCTTGACATGATTTCCCTCTATTTTCTCCTTAATTCCAGTCCCTGATAGAGAAATTTCTTTTACCAAAGCAAATCCCTTCTGCATGTATAAATGTGTTTCACCCCCACCTATCTTCTCCAGCAGATTACTTTTACCATTATCCCCTCTTTAATCTTCCTATGTTCTTTTTTTACTTCTAAAAACAAAAATAAATATTTTCTATATGTTTTCTTCCATTATTGCAATTTTAATGTATTGTAAATATAAGTGTCTCATTTGTAATTAGTCCTTTGGGCACATTTTCTTCATGTTATAAGGTTCCCAAAATAAAGAACATATTTTCAAAGTGTGGAAGAATAATTCACTTGAGCAAAAGCCAGCCTCTTGGCTAAAATTTACATAACTCCATTTCCCTATTACTGAAAAGGTCAAATCTCAAAGCTTTAATAATGCCATTTTCATTCACAGAAGTTGTTTCTGACAAAAGCAATCATGTCATGGAATGCAAAATGATCATTAATTCCTCCATCTGTCTTTATTCACTATTCTGAGCCCATCTGGACCTTTGCTCAACAAGGCCAAACAGCCATTCCTCAACAACCAACACATGCACAGTGTTAGCATGTGATGTATGTAGAGTGCTAGGATGTCCCTTTATGAAAAAAGTGGCAGATCAGGTCTTTTCATCATTATTATTCAAAAACACTTCAACTGTTGAGACTACCACCAAGTATGATGAATCAGACCCTAATATTCTCCGTTGCAGATGAATCATTTCCTTTTTGTTTGTTTAGGAGATCATTAAAAAGACCGATTTAGGATCAGAAAACCTGATTTTGAGACCCACTTCTGCCCCTTTTTTTGTCTGTGCGATCTTAGAAACATCATACAACTTCTCTCGGTTTCCTTATCTCTAAAATAAGGTTAGTAATCGATGTGCTATGTCCCTGAGATCATTGTTGAGACCCAATGATAAAATAATAATGACAAAAACAAAAGCAACAATAATAATAATAGCTAACTATGTAGTCCTTAAAGTTTGCAAAGTGCTTTAAAATATTATTTTATTTGATATCCGGTAGGTCCTATAATTATCTCCATTTTATAGAGAAGGAAAATTAGGTAAGCAGAGGTAAGTACCTTGCTTAGGGTCACACTGTTAGAAAGGGGCTGAAGTTGGATCTGAACTCAGGTCTTTCTGACATTCAGGTCCAGCAGTTTATACTAGCTAGCTGTCAAACACTACATGTGTGTTTGTGTGTGTGTGTGTGTGTGTGTGTGTGTGTATACACACACACACTCTACTTTTCCTCTTCTCCACCAGCACAACCTCAGAAATAATTATGGAACAAGTTAAAATGTAATTAATAGAAATTTGACCAAGTCTAGAAGGAACTTGAAACTGGGACAAGAAGTATCCTCAAATGGAGCAATGTCCTGAAACATCCCAGCCCAATTATGATCCTGAAATAAGGTTAGATGTTTCCATTAGAGCTTTAGTTTGGATCCATTCCAATGAACCACTTCTGAGTTCATGTGTAAATAGCACTGCCCAGCCCCTGCCCCCACCTCCGCTCCAATTTTTCTTTTCTGTACTTGTGATTTCATTCGTATTGGGAACCCCTGGTGATGGAATTTGTTCTCCCAAAGAAAATCAACAACTGTTCTGTTATTTTTACATTTAGAGAGCTGCCTGGATTCTGAGGGATCAAAGTATAGTGCTTGGCCATTGTGTATCAAAAACAGAATTTGAAACCTAGATCTTCTCTCAACCCACTTGGTCATACCAATTCCTATAGAACTTTCTAGTTTATAAAAGGGTTTCTTCACAATAGCCCTGTGAAGTAGATAGTACAAAAATGTTGTTGCCTCTATTTTACAGATGAGGAAATTGAGGTTGGTCAGCTTCTGTGACTGACCCATGGTTACCTTTTTAGTAAGTCTGTTTCAAATATCAATAATTTCTTGCGTCTGAATACTTTTATTAAATATGCACTATGGACCCAAAAAGAGACTGTGCTATAAAAATTGGAAAATTGCAGAACCAGGAAAAAGAGCAAGTGTTTAGATAATTAATTCAGTGCTGTTCCCACTATATATACCAAACTCTCTACAAATTGAAGAGGCCATGAAATTCAACTGTTAACTTCTTTGCTGGAGGAATCATAAATCTGCCAGTCACAGAGACAGCTAAAAGCTCAGATTGATAAGGAAACAAGATATGATAGAGATGAAAGGGAAGTGGAACTTTTGATTTAAATTTAATTAGGTTTTCTCCAACATATGCATCCTTTTTATTTTTAAATTTATGTTTTTCAAATTACATGTTAATACAATTTTAATAATCATTTTTTGACATTTGCAGTTCATGTTTGTCCATTTTCCCCCATCTTTGTTCATAGTGTATGATTCTTATGATTATATTGCTATAATCTCCTTGATAGCATTTGTTTTAAAATTTGTACAACAATATTCATTAGCAAGATGGTTTAATAATTTTCTTTCTCTGTTTCTTTCCTTCCTGGTTTAAATATCAATACCATATTTGTGTCATAAAATGAATTTGAAAGAGTTCCTAAGCTATTTTTCCAAATAGTTTATAGAATATTGTAATTGATTTTTCTCTAAATGTTTGTTATAATTTATTTAAGAATCAATCTGGCCCTAGTACCTTATTTCCTAGGGAATCCATTGATGATTGGTTCAATTTTTTTTACCAGAGAAGGAAATGTTTGTTTTATTTCATCTTCTATTAATCTGTACAATTTATATTTCTTTAAATATTCATCTATTTCATTTACATCATCATATTTATTGGCATATAATTAGACAAAATAACTTAATATTTGCTTAAATTTTTCCTTGTTTTAAATACTCCTTTTTAATTTTTGATACTGGTAATTTGGTTTTCTTCTTTCTTTTTTAAAATCAAATTTAACTAATAGTTTATTTATTTTATTCCCCCCCAAACCAAATTATATTTATTAGTGCAATGGTTTTCTTACTTTCATTTTTTATTAAATTCTCCTTTGATTTTTTAGGATTTCTACTTTATCCTTTTCCTAGTTATTTTTAATTGTACATCCAACTCATTGATCTGCTCTCTATTATATTAATATAAGTATTTAGAGACATGTTTTCCCCTACATGATGCTTTGACTACATCCTCAAAATTTTGGTATGCTAACTCATCATTGTCATTCTCTTTAATGAAATTGTTGATTGTTTCTATGATTTGTTCTTTTACCCATTCATTCTTTAAGATATGATTATTTACTTTCAAATTAGTTTTGGTCTTCTTTTCTCCACCCCAAATTCCCCCTCCTTTTTGTCTGTTCCCCACCTTTTTTGTTCCCCGTCCACTTCTTATTTCCCTATAAGTTAAGATAGGTTTTTATATATAAGTATGGATTTATTCTCATTTTGTTTCAATCCCATTGAGAATAAAGTTCAAGCATTACCCACTGCCCCCAACCCCATCTTCCCTTCAACTGTATTGATTTATATATTCTTTTTTATATGAGATAATTTATTTCCAATTTCAATTTCTTTTTTTTTCTCATTTTGCAGTGTATTCCTCTTTCTTATTCCATGACTTTTTGGATGTCATCTAATCATCTTAACTTACTCCCTGCTCTCTGCCTGTGTATGCTCCTGTTCATTGCCCTAATAGGAATAAAATACATTTCATGCACACACACACACAAACTGGAAAAGGATGATAATAACAGTACCCATTTCACAGTGTTATTGTGAAGGTCAAATGAAATAGCACTTAGTATAGTGCCTGGTATAGTAGTAGGTGCTATTAAAAATGCTTATTATCTACTTAATGTAAGTGTTTGGAACTGCTGGAAAAATACCTATGATCAAAGTCTTTTTCTCACAACTAGAATTCATGGTTCTTGAGTAAGGATAGTCTGTAAATCAATAGTATAATTTGCTAAGATACATAAAGGACTCTTGAAAGAGTATGTCTACTAGTTTCCAGCTGAATTCTTACTTCTGTGGGAGAAGCATGCAAAGGACAGAAGCTGGGGATGGATCATCTGTCAGTCAAATGAAAATTCCATTTGGAATGTTACCAGGAAAAGCGGTTGGAGCCAAGCCAACTGCTGGACTGAGCTAAAAAAGTCTTTGGGCTTCTGGCTGATGTGGAGAAAGAAGATAGTTGTATGTCTGGGACTTGAAATAATCGAGTTGGAGGTGACCTGGATGATTTGAAAGAAGAAGAAGGACCTTATATATCTATCTGACTGGCTCTGTTTCCTGCTAGTGACTGAATTGCCATTTCTCTCAATATCCTCCAATCTTAACATTCACTGTAAAGAATAGGGATATCCCACTGCTCTTACCTTATCCTCCACCCTTGTCCTGTCTTCCCCAAATAAACCCCTTGTTTGACAAAGAGGATTAAGAACTATTTCATTGAAATCTCACAACTCACACTGAGTGACTTGAGGGAGACTGAAGAAGGGGGAGGGGAGGCTGAAACGCTTTTGAAGAGGGAGGAAAATGGGAGGCAACAAGGGAGGAGGGTAGGCAAAGGAAGATAACTAACTGATCAACTATTTGTCTAGTATCCATCAAATATACACCCTCAAATGTCATCTATTACACTTCATCAATCATTGAATGGAGATTGGGGCAGGCAAAGAATGCTTTGCCTTTTTCAACTGTCAATATCAATACATCTCTGCAGAAAGCTATACAGCAATGGAAACAGAGTATTGTTGTTGGTAAAAGAAGATCTGGGTGCAAATGCTACTTCTGATATTTATTACCTGTGTGTGAGAGAGGCTGGCACTAGAGAAAAAGTGCTAGGCTGAAGAGTATATGAAATTGATCACCTCGATGGGGGAGGGGCCCCAGTAGTGAATTTCCTGAGGAGAGAAGACTCAATGAGGGTCTCTCCATCTTGAGACATCAAAGAGAGAAGGTGGATAAAGACTTTCTCCTGAGGGTTACCCACTTTTCCTGCTGGTGACTGGAACTCCCCCCCCCCCCACAAACCCTTCCCAATTGAAGGGACTTCTGAAGAGAAACCTGAGCAGACTTTACCTCAGCTCCTGTTGCCCAGGGGTGAGTCAACCTGACTTTCTCTCAGGGGGCTCAGGCTGCCAAGGCCTGAGTTCCCTCCAAACTTGAGGAGGGAGGAAAAGGGTTTAGATAGAGACAGGGACCCCCTTTTTCCCACCTTCCTTTTCCCATTCTTCCCTGCCTGTTATTCTTTTTGTATTACCTGAGTGAGTAAGCATTAAAAGTTACCTGTTAAGGGGGCAGCTGGGTAGCTCAGTGGATTGAGAGCTAGCCCTAGAGATGGGAGGTCCTAGGTTCAAATCTGACCTCAGACACTTTCCAGCTGTGTGACCCTGGGCAAGTCACTTGACCCCCATTGCCTAGCCCTTACCACTCTTCTGCCTTGGAGCCAATACACAGTATTGAATCTAAGACAGAAGGGAAGGGTTTAAAAAAAAGTTACCTGTTACCCCCAAAAAAATAAAACAAAGAGAAGGGAAGGGATGTACCCCCAAGGGAGAAGGCTTGGGCCTTTGATATGGAAAGAGGGAAAGAGAAGAGAACTCCCTTCTCCACAAAGCGGGGTTCAGGGGAGACAGCAGATGCAATGGGTTGGCTCAGAGAGAGGATAGGGGATTTGAAGATTTCCCCCCTTCTACCTTCCCTCCTTAGCTAAAGCTGCTCTCCCCAATTCGCTCTTGTACCTCTTGTCTTCACTCCACTACTCAGAGACCAAAAGGTTTCCCCTCAATCCCTTTCACTCACACTCAGCTTGGGGAACAGAAAATTTTTAATGTTAACTCACTCAGTTTCTATCACATGTGGGACAAGGTAATGTAACCTTTCTGAGATTCAGTTACCTCAGTGAAGATGAGCTACTTGACCTAGTTGGCCACCAAGATGCCAACTACAACTGTAGATTAGGAACTTATAGTTTTCTTTCATATTATTCTTTGTTTCCATATTATAGACCCTGTAAATTCTACAGAGGCAAAGAGCAGTTCTTATATAACCAACTGATTATTCATTTATATTTCATCAACTTAAATACCGTATATTACTGGACTGTTATTCAGTCATTTTGGTTAGGTCTGAAATTACAGAGAGATTCTAAATCATTAAAACCTTGTAGGTACATGAAAGAAAAAAAATATTAATTGGTTGGACATGGAGAAGAGCAGAGAAAAAAGGCATTTATAAGCCTCCCCATGTTATTAAAGAGAAGACCATTTAATAATTTGGATTATTTAAATAAAATTTGGGAAAAGGCTCAAATAAAATAGCTCTAGCTTCTAGGTTGATTTCATTAAAGGAGATATTTTCATTTTCATACTTTTAAAGTAATAGCTTCCTAAGTGACATTTGTTTAATTATACTGCTTCAATGCATGTATAAGTTTTCCATTTATTTAATAACAATAGGGGTGATTTAAAATAAAAGATGAATCTCACCAATTATGTATTCCTTGCTTCTTAGTGTCTTTTCTTTTTAAAGACCTCTTTTCTGATGATTGGTTAAAATTGATTCACTAAGTCTTCTATAGAAATAGAAACAATACTAAGGCCAAGGTAGCCATGCTGGTACATTGGAGACATTCATTAGAGCTTGGTTAATTAATATCTTTTTGTTGAAAACACTTTTTCTTACAAACTTTTCCACAGACTTTTTTCTCAACGCTATACATTATACAAAAGTGTAATTAGATCCTAAATAGTGCAAATAATAAAAGCAGCAACATTATTCAACCAATTATCATATTTTAAACATAATTATAGCTTCAGGAAAGAAAATTTAAATACATGTGACCACTTCATCAAAATAATTACACTAATTGAGACTTAGCTGTTCTCTGAAATGGTTCCATGTAAAGACATTCAGGCAACACATTTCATAAGTATTTTCTGTACTTTTACCATTTTCATATACTGCAATGAAATGTATCATTATGTATGTGTATCTGTGGATACAAAAGTTAGTGAATTCCTATGTGTGTGCTTGTGTATGTGTGCGTGAGTATGAGTATGTGTATCTGTGTCTGTCCGTGTGTGATCGAGGAATAGCTAGTTACTTTTTGATGAAGAACAAATTCACAACGACTGTATATAATGGAAAAATTCAATATATCTCTGACTTGGTAAGATTATAAAAGATTTAAGCAATTGTCTCATTGTACCACAAAGGTCATAATGAGGATATTAGTCTCAAACCAAAAGGAAAAATTGACATTCATTTCATTTTGCTTAACTAAAGGATTGCTGACAAAATGTTGTCTATTCCCAGTTTTGAAAGTTTACCTTAATGATACATTCCAACACTATCAAACACCATAACATGTTATATCTTGTCCTTGTCTAAAAAAGATCTGTTTCCCATCTTCCCTGATATTGTATAAACAACAACTATTTAGGGACCCAAGTTCCTATAATTGCCATGAAATATGTCATCTTTCCCTGGGGTGAAGTTACAATGGCTAGAGTCAGTTGACATTTAAGAGCTGTCCACAATGTTCCAACCACTTGGAACTCATATTAAAAAAGTAGGCAACCTCCCCACTAACCAGGTAAACAATAAGAGAGGAACACATGTAATTACAAGAAATATACAAATGCAATAGTGATAAAAACAATATTTTGAGGGAGAAGGATGAATCAAGATTTGAAAAGTCTGAGGATATAAGTTAAATAAAAATATTCTTGAGGAGATGGGTTTATGTTATGATTTAAAGCAGAGCAAAGATATAATATGGGGGTTCATTAAAAAGAAAGTAATTTATAGGGCAAGTTGGGAAAAACAATTAGAGGTACAAGTGTGAGGATTCATTTAGAAGGGCTGATGGGATCAAGAAAAAAAGTTAGCATGGTTGAGTTAGAAAATGTTAGCTGAGTTATAAATGACATGATCCTACACAAGGAAAAGATTTAAAAACAAAGAAAAGATTTTCTATTTTTTTTCAGAAGGTCAATGGGAAACAATTTAAGGACAAGAAGGACTATAATAATAGATAGGAGAGGTTATTAGAGCATTGGCTTGGATTCAGAAAGTGATAAATTAGCAGTGTAGCACTTCACAGCACCATCAAAGGAAGAATGAGTTTTTAACCTAGGGTTCCATGAAATTTTAAAATATATATTTTGATAGCTGTATTTCAGTATAAATGATTTTCTTTATATTCCTATATATTTAAGTTAATACATTTCAAAACAACATTCTGAAAAGTCCATAGGCTTCACCAGAATGCCAAAAAGGCTCATGAAACTCAACAAAATGGTTAAAAATCCTTGATAGAGAGTAAAGATCAAAATCAACATTTAATTATAAGAAAGTTCAAAGAGGAGAAAATCCTAAAACAATTACAACATTTACATGACCTGTTCAAACATGGCATTGATACTGAAAATGGGAAACATAAACAACTAAATTGATCCCATTGTCCTTATACCATTTCCTACAAGTTTTTAACTAATATAAGAGATATTCCATAATGAGGAAGGCAAAAGAATCTAGAAACAACTTTAATTCTAAGCCCTTCATCTCCATGACAAATGAAGAGAGATGGTAGCAAAAGACAGTGCCAATTAAGATTACAAATAGATCAGGAAAGCATATTGGAGGAGAATAGAAGATGAGCAATACTGCTTCTGAAATAGCAAAAAACAATGGAATCAAAAACAAGGCCACAGAAATCTTGGCATTAGATCCACAGGAGCCACAGCATCCCAAGAGCTTTCTTTCATGGACAGTGCTTATGGGAGGACAATGGATAGTTGTTAAATGGAACAAATGTGTCAACATTTCCTTAATAATCAATTTGCATCAACAGCGACAGAAGAACCACTATATCTAGATGCTAATATGTTCCATGAACCAGTAAAAATGGCATTTCTGAAATCAAGAGCAGCTGATAAAAGCCAAATTTACACCCTGAGGAAATCCATATATGAAGAGACATGCTTTTAAAAGCATATTTTTTAAAATATTTCAGGATGAAATAATAAAATAATGGGAGAAATTGAAGATAATACTAGTTCACAAAAGGTGATCAAAATGGCAATAATTATTGATCTACATGGCTATTTGCCATATTGATAAAATAATTATTAGAAATATCAAATTTGTTTTGAAAGTATCTTTGGAGAAAATATGAAAAGATCACTGGCAAAATTTCACAAAATATTCTTTACAAAAGATTGCTTTTTTACAGTAATGTAATTAACTTAAGGGTGCACATTGTAGAAGAGCATGTCATCTTTTTGCTTGTTTAGTTCAAAAATAATTTAACCCAGGTCAAAATGTAGCCTTAAAACATTTTGTCCAGCCAAACTAACAACAACTCCTACATGTCTTAAAATAATATAAAATTCCTTGATAAATTCAGGGGCAGAACTAACTTTGTGAAACAACGCTCTGATTATTAATTGCAAGGCATAATACAGGTAGATGTATGCTCACTAAAGGTGTTCACCAGGGCAATGATGTGGTTCATTGGGTTGAGAGCAAGGGCTAGAGACATGAGGTCTTGGGTTCAATAGTGGCCTCGGATAATTCTTAACTGTGTGACCTTAGGCAAGGCAATTAATTCCCATTGTCTAGCCCTTTCAGCTCCTCTTTCTTGAAAATAAAGCTTTGTATTTATTCTAAAATGGAAGGAAAGGATTCAAAAGATAAAGAGATATTTACCATTCTCATGAAAGGCATCTTCTACAAAGTGTAAATGGAAAAGGAATTGGCCATAAGCAGGTTTTTGTGAGCGATTTCAAGCTGATTGCATCAAGATATGCTTCAGGGCTTCCTCAGTGAGATCCCTGGTATCCAAAATAGAACATCCTCTCCATTTATACAGGAAACACTAAATGAATGAAAAATTCATTTTGATGGGCAGCCTTACTGTCAGTGCACCAAGTTTGTATGTAAGTAGATATGTCTGGAATAAGCACTGCAGATGGTCAGAGTCTGGCCCAGAATTGAATAAAAAAAGAGAAATCAGAAAATTGCATTTGGGAAATTATGTTTAACAATTCTAAGTTTCTTCCCATGACTAAAAAGAATGTGAGGTGGTCTAGAGGGTGATCCTTTAATGCCACAATCTCATGGAATCAGTGGAGAGATGTGCAGGAAGGGCAAATAGAAACTCTATATTCCCAGTGGCTGCTGACCCACGCTGAGGAAGCCAGGAGCTATAGTAGATAGAGTATTAGGCTCCAAGAGGGCAAGGCCTGAAATCTGATTATCATGATTCAGATATTAACGAGCTGTGTGACCATGAGAAAGTGGCTTCATCTCTCCTAGCCTCAGTTTACTCATCTGACTGGGACTAATAAGAATATTTACCTCACAGGGAATTTGTAAGAACTAATTCAAATGAGGTATGATCTGAAAGGCACTTTACAAGCCTAATTACATAGATATCTGCATATCTGCATCTATTTATATTATAGTAAATCACATATATTGTTACATATTATTGTTTTTTAATAATATTTATTTGATCATTTCCAAGCATTATTCATTAAAGACAAAGATCATTTTCTTTTCCTCCCCCCCCCCATAGCCTAAGCGTGATTCCACTGGGTATCACATGTGCTCTTGATTTGAAACCATTGCCATATTGTTAATATTTGCATTAGAGTGTTCGTTTAGAGTCTCTCCTATGTCATGTCCCCTCAACCCCTGTAGTCAGGCATTTGCTTTTCCTCAGTGTTTCTACTCCCACAGTTTGTCCTCTGCTAGTGTTTTTCTTCCTAAATCCCTGCAGATTGTTCAGGGACATTACACCGCCACTAATGGAGAAGTCCATTACGTTGGATTATACCACAGTGTATTAGTCTCTGTGTACAATGTTCTCCTGGTTCTGCTCCTCTCGCTCTGCATCACTTCCTGGAGGTTGTTCCAGTCTCCATGGAACTCCTCCACTTTATTATTCCTTTGAGCACAATAGTATTCCATCACCAACATATGCCACAATTTGTTCAGCCATTCTCCAATTGATGGGCATCCCCTCATTTTCCAGTTTTTGGCCACCACAAAGAGCGCAGCTATGAATATTCTTGTACATGTCTTTTCTCCATTATCTCTTTGGGGTACAAACCCAGCAGTGCCATGGCTGGATCAAAGGGCAGACACTCTTTTATAGCCTTTGGGCATAGTTCCAAATTGCCCTCCAGAATGGTTGGATCACTTCACAACTTCACCAGCAATGAATTAATGTCCCTACTTTGCCACATCCCCTCCTGCATTCATTACTTTCCTTTGCTATCATGTTAGCCAGTCTGCTAGGTGTGAGGTGATACCTCAGAGTTGTCTTGATTTGCATCTCTCTGATTATAAGAGATTTAGAACACTTCTTCATGTGCTTATTAATAGTTTTGATTTCTTTATCTGAGAATTGCCAATCCATGTCCTTTGCCCATTTATCAATTGGAGAATGGCTTGATTTTTTGTACAATTGATTTAGCTCTTTATAAATTTGAGTAATTAAACCTTTGTTAGACGTTTCTATGAAGATTTTTTCCCAATTTGTTGTTTCCCTTCTGATTTTAGTTACATTGGTTTTGTTTGTACAAAAGCTTTTTAATTTGATGTAGTCAAAATTATTTATTTTACATTTTGTGATTCTTTCTATTTCTTGCTTGGTTTGAAGGTCTTTCCCCTCCCAAAGTTCTGACATGTATACTATTCTGTGTTTACCCAATTTACTTATGGTTTCCTTCTTTATGTTTAAGTCACTCACCCATTTTGAATTTATCTTGGTGTAGGGTGTGAGGTGTTGATCAATTCCTAATCCCTCCCACACTGTCTTCCAATTTTCCCAGCAGTTTTTATCGAATAGTGGATTTTTGTCCCAAAAGCTGGGATCTTTGGGTTTATCGTATACTGTCTTGCTGAGGTCTCTTGCCCCCAGTCTATTCCACTGATCCTCCTTTCTGTCTCTTGGCCAGTACCAAATTGTTTTGATGACTGCTGATTTGTAATATAGTTTGAGGTCTGGGACTGCAAGGCCCCCATAATTTGTATTTTTTTTTCATTATTTCCCTGGATATCCTTGATCCTTTGTTATTCCAAATGAACTTTGTTATGTTTTGTTCTAAATCAGTAAAGAAATTTTTTGGGAGTTCAATGGGTATGGCACTAAATAGATAAATAAGTTTGGGTAGGATGTTCATTTTTATTATATTGGCTCATCCTATCCATGAGCAGTTAATGTTTTTCCAATTGCTCAAGTCTAGTTTTAGTTGTGTGGAGAGTGTTTTGTAGTTGTGTTCATAAAATGCCTGTGTTTGTCTCGGGAGATAGATTCCTAGGTATTTTATTTTGTCTAAGGTGATTTTGAATGGGATTTCTCTTTCTAGTTTTTGCTGCTGAGCTGTGTTGGAGATATATAAAAATGCTGACGACTTATATGGGTTTATTTTGTATCTTGCAACTTTGCTAAAGTTGTTGATTATTTCAATTAGCTTTTTGGTTGAGTTTCTAGGATTCTTTAAGTAGACCATCATGTCATCTGCAAAGAGTGATAAGTTAGTCTCCTCCTTGCCTATTTTGATGCCTTCAATTTCTTTTTCTTCTCTAATTGCTACTGTTAGTGTTTCTAGTAGTACAATGTCAAATAATAGAGATGATAATGGGCATCCTTGTTTCACTCCTGATCTTATTGGGAATGCATCTACTTTATCCCCATTGCAGATGATATTAGCTGATGGTTTTAGATATATACTGTTTATTATTTTTAGGAATGATCATTCTATTCCTATGCTTTCTTGTGTTTTTAATAGGAATGGGTGTTGTATTTTATCAAAGGCTTTTTCTGCATCTATCTTTTCTGGTAGATTATTCTTAAATTGTCTCTTCTCCCTCTATTTTTCAAGTCTATGACCTTGTCAGCAAGATATTTTATGTTCTCTTCTAATTTCTTGGTCTTTTGGCTTTGCTTTATTAATTCTTGCTCGTCTTCTAGTTGCCTAATTCTGACCTTTAAAGCCTGGTTTTCCTTTTCAGTTTGGTCAAACCGGTTTTGTAGATGTGTGAATTTCTTTTGCATTATTTCCCACTTTTCCTCCCAGAAGGCTTCCATATTTTTGATCCTTTCCAATTCAAATTCTTCATGGGATTGTGGAGAGTTTCCATTTCCTTTGCGAGGTTTTGGAGCATTTGCTTGTGTTTCCTCTTCTATCTCCTCTGTATTTTGTATTTTTGCTCCATAAAATTTGTCCAGAGTCACCCCCTTCTTCTTGTTTTTCTTGGAGTTTTGAGGCTCTTGTGCTTCTGTGGAGTTTTCCATCTCTATCTGAGTAGGGAGGTCTAGATTTTCTTATCTCTGTCTGGTGTTCAGAGGCTTTAGCCCTAGGCAAATTGTCCATTCTATGCAGTTGTTGTTCTGTCTTCCCGGGGAAGCCAGGAATTGCTGGTGTTTCGGTGTTACTGCCTGCCTCAGTTCCCTCCCGATGCTTCTCCATTGCCTTACTTCCACGCTCTGAGGCTGGCTTGGTACTCTCTGTGAGGTGTTTCTATGCCTTTGCCAACCAGAAGACCCTGCACTCTGAGAGTGGAGGAGGGGGAGGGGGGCTGTGGCTTCCCGGAGCTCCGAGGGCTCCTGATAGGATTAACTTCTGCTGGGTTGAACTGTGTATGCCCTGAGGCAGGGACCTTCCATGAGACTCGGATGGAAGGAATCAGCCAGGGGGCTACCAGCTCCCCCCTTCTCTCTCTGTTTCCCTGCTGTCTGTGTTGGGTGCCCCCGCGACTGAGTCAGGTTGTTTTCAGGAAGAGGCCTTCAGAATAGCCAGCCCTGAGTCTCTGAGGTTTCCTCTGCTGCCTCGGACTCAGCGCTCTGGGTTGGGGGGGGGGGGTGGGTCCTGGGACCTTCCTTCTGCCTACCCCTTAGGTCCGAGTGATCTCGGGTTCTGGCTTTGGGGGGGGGTGTACCTTTAGATCCAGGTCCAGGAGGAGGGTTCCCGGGGTCTATGCCGTTGTTCATTTTGAATTCTGGTGCCCTAGGAGCATATAGTTTGAGATCGGTAAGGAAGGGTTTCCGGAGGTCTGAACTTTAGCTTTCTCTAAGCCACCATCTTGACCAGAAGTCCATATTATTGTTAACATATGAATAATATTAACATATTCTTGGCATAACAACTATTATTATTATTACTACTTGCATGTATGATGGAAAAAGAATTAACTCAGTTATATGGAGAGAGTAAAACATAATAGAATTTTAATTTGTTTGATTAACTAAAATCCACAGACCCAACAGAATACTCTCTGGATAAGATCTAAGAACCACATGGGAGATAAACCATAGATGGGTGGTGAGCTGCACTAATAAATGTGCTAAGCTCCATCACTGAGATCACAGATTCATTGGCATCACAACCTATAAAGAACAGGCTCTTTAACTCACTTGCTCAAATTCATCCATCCCTCAACTCCAAAAGAAGCAACTGACTTTTTCTGAGAGGAGTATATTCTTTGGAAGGAGAGAGGCAAAAGTCAGTACTATTTATATCACAGAAAAGCTATTTTACTCTTCAAAATGCTCAGAATAAAGTTAATGGAAGCAGAGAAAGACAAAAGCAAGGATATAATAAAATGGACAATAAATGAGACAATGGAACAATGGAAGAGGTTAAAAGAATCATATGGTTAAAACTATACATTATGGAAAAGGAAGGATGGAAAATATTATAAAAATAAATACATTTCAGAAGCATTCATTAGAAATGGAAGCCATATTTAAAAAAAGGAGATATTCCAGAATAACAGCAAGTGGGAGTTCTGCAACTGTGGTGTAATAAAATTAATGATGGATGTTGATTCCATAGATCTGGCTTCAAATCAAAACTCTGAAATGTAGGGAAGTCACAACCTCTCTGAGTCTCAATTTCGTCTTTTGATGACATTACTAATATTTTCACTACATTATCTCAAAGAGCTGTTGTGAAGAAAGTCTGTTATAAACCTTCAGCTATTACATAAATGTAATTTATTATCCTAAGACATAAGATATTATATTCATCTACTGATGTAAATTTAATTATTAAATTTCTGGTTTATAGCAAAATATTGAGGAAAGACATCCTTCCCACTTATGAACTTAAAAGAATATAGCTTCCCAATTGAAAAAAAATTGAAATTTAAAAAGATAAGAATTTTATCTTTTTTCCTCTAAAACATAACTGCTTCTAGAATTAGACCTACCAACAAAATAGTTGCTTTAGCTACCATTAAAAGAGTTTTCAATTGAATTAAATTCAACAGATATTTATTAAGCTTCAATGTCTGAAGCACTGTCCTAGGCAACAGAGAAACAAAAGAAGGAAGAATATAAGTATTTATTAGGCTCCAACTGTATTCCAGGAGTTCCTCTAGGTGCTTTACAAATATGGTTTCATTGAATCCTCACCACAGACCTGAGAGGTATCTGCTATTATGATCTCCATTTTCCAATCTAAGGCAAACAGAGTTGAGTGACTTGTCCAGGGTAACAGCTGGTAATTGTTTAAGGCTGGACTAGAACTTAGGTTTTCTGACTCTAGGTCTAGAACTATCTTTTACTCCATAGAGTATCCCTTGAGCAACTTATATTCAACAGGGAGATTTGTCATCTAAATAATGTGTGTGTATATATATGTATTATGAAGAGCAAGAACAAAAATTGGGAAATCAGTAAAAATTTAAGTTGAGACATCTGATCTGAGACTTTTAGGAAACTAAATAGTTCCCTAGGAATATTTAAATACCTTGATTTCTGATGGCAATACCGTAGAACCTTTTAGTAAGTGTTTGTTGAATAAATGGATGCATGGATGAATTTAAGTGAAATATCTTCATGTTATATTTCTCTTCACAAAAAGAAATTTGGAATTATTGACAGCACTGGTCCTGATCACTCTCATTTCCAAAACTCTTGGATTTAATTGGTTTATTGTGGCCTAGGAGCAGGAAAGGTGAAACCCTCTGAAGGTTTCTCAAATATGCATGAAATATTTTAATACTCACTGTCTACGATCATAGCAACCCATAGATTATACTGTTTTTCCATTTGTTTGTCTGAGAAAAGCAAGCAAGATGTTAATTGCCTAGATGTTGGTTTTCTATTGCTTTCATCAAAGTTCAGAAAAAAGTTCCCAATGTCACTACATTCTGTCCCCATTAGTTTCTTCTCCCATAATGCTTCAGCTCGTTTCACTAAAGAAAGTAGAGTCTTGATAGATGGCTTAGTTGGCAAAATAAATAACCCACTGTTTGCAGACTGCCTCTGTCTTTTATGTCTGGGTAAGCTGGCTTTGCATTAGTATCCTGCCATAATTTAACATGTAGTTTATAGAGCTTCCAAATGACCTGCTTTCTCGCTATATTGATCAGCTAAGTGTATTCCCACTGGCACAATAGAGATTTGGTTTTTTATTTTTTTTTTATTTCAGTGCCTGTAGATTTACAGTCACAGCAAAGGTAAATATTCCTTTAGTCCAGTGTAGCACTTAAATGACCTCATTCCTAGTTTATTGGACTTTCCTCGTATTAAAAGTGGCGCACAGTCTGTTTTCCCACAGAGTAGATAAGAGATGGCATTTTTCCAGGAAACTTTGCTTCTGCCAAAGGTAGATACCATCTTCAGATTCCCCTGAGATTATGCCTGATTTAAGACTTACCAAGGTCTATGCTTTTTTCTGGGCATTAAGAAGTAGTTAGCAAATTAACTCTTTAATAATGATAATAATAATAACTCACATGTACATCGTGTTCTAAGGTTTACAGAGCATTTGCATGCATTATCATAATGCAATATAATAATCCTTTGAGGCAGATGCTATAATTATCCCCATTTTACTGATGAGGGGCTTTGGGCTGTAAACCTCAAATTTCCTTAGACTTATAATTGTTGAAAATTTCACCATTGGGATATTTCATACTTGGAAAATTTCTTACTGATAGTCTATTGGAATGGGAACTCCATTGGCATGGGAGGTTCCTTCTCTTCCCTTCTTAAGATTACTTTAGGACAGAAACCCTTTGCTGAAAAATGGAAAGGACTTTGACCTATGCTTAAGCATAGAACAGGAATTTCTTTGAGTCTTGATTGATTTTAGAATTGATACAATGGAGATACTTGGAATAAATCTCCACCCTATTCAGTCCTAATAGGATTGAGTAAGGGCTGCAGCCTAGATCAAAATTTAATTATTCCAATCTCTACCATACTCAAGTTAACAGGATTTAGAAAGGGCTGTAGCAAAGGAGCAAAGATTTAATCATTTGAAAAATATGACCTTCAACAGACATGTGCAAAAGCCAGAAACCTCTGGGCGGTCCTGGGTTAAGCGAGAGCCTCCATTGACAGGGAAATTGATGAAGAGTGATTGGTAGATGTGAGGACTGAGGGGAGGCAACTTGGATGGTTTCCTTAAAGATAGGAGGGTCTGGAGACTCGGAGGATTGAGTTTTTGGTCGGTGTGGTTCCTGGGCTCTGAGGAAGCTTGCTCTGAAGGAAGCTGAAGGTGGGGGCCTCTGAGACTGTTTCTCCATTTTGGACACGTGAGTGAAAGGGACTGATCTCTTTTCTTTGCCCCAGCTATCTAAGGGCTTGGGCCTTTTGGCCCAGCCTAAACAGAAGGGGTATTTAAGCCCTATTCCCTTCTCTCCCCTTTCTCTCTCTATATATATCTCTAATTCCTTTCTTGCTCCTATTGTAATTAAACTCCAAAAAAGGCTGACGGCTGACTTGAGTTTTTCAATTAGGAATTACATAGCTGATTCCTTGGCGACCTTAAATTAATATATATCAGTCTTTTAAAGTGATTCCCTTGTAACATTGTGGCTGACCACACGGGAGTCTAAAGAATCCTCTCAATAAAACTTTTTCCTTGCCTTTTTACTATACTGTTTCACCACTTAGTTCTTTTTTTTTTAACAAAAAAACTTGGCTTAAAGACACAGCTGCTAGAACACGTGAGTATAAAAAACTTTTTCTCTTTTCTCCTTAAGTTAAATTGGAATCAGCAGTTTTTTCTTTTTCTTCCCTTTAATCTTAAGGGACAGCTGGGTAGCTCAGCGGATTGAGAGCCAGCCCTAGAGGCAGAAGGTCCTGGGTTCAAATCGGACCTCAGATACTTCCCAGCTGTGTGACTCTGAGAGACAGAAAACAGCTGTTTTTAAATCTCAGCAACAGGACTCTAAAGTCCTGGCTGGAAGAACTGTTTCTAAATATCCTTTCCCTTAAGGAACAACTTCCTGGATTTAAAAAAAAAAAAAAAACCCCTGTGGAAAGTTTGTTGCTTTGCCCTGCTCCCCACGTGTTTTGTGAAATTACAAAATATACATATAAAAATGAGTACTACATTCTTTGACAATTATATGGCAGCTGAAGAAGTAGGGGCATTGAGGAATGAAGGATACCTCCAAATTTTTATATTAATAGGTACTGTCATTTTTGTACTCCTCAATACTATATTTAGAGATGAAAAAATAAAAAATATTGAGGATAAAATAAAACAAAATGAGGATAAAATAAAACAAAATGAGGATAAAATAAAACAAAATGAGGATAAAATAAAACAAAATGAGGATAAAATAGAAAATATTGAGGATAAAATAGAAAATGTTGAGGATAAAATAGAAAAAAATGAGGATAAAATAGAAAATATTGAGGATAAAATAGAAAATATTGAGGATAAAATAGAAAAAATTGAGGATACAATAGAAAAAATTGAGGATACAATAGAAAAAATTGAGGATAAAATAGGAAATATTGAGAATAAAATAGAAAAACTTGAGGATAAAATAGGAAATATTGAGAATAAAATAGGAAATATTGAGGATAAAATGGGAGATATGGAAGATAAAATAGGAAAAATTGAGGAAAAAATGCAAGCCCAATTAGAAGATCTAAAATGTTTCTTACAGGATCAATGGGCAAACACCCACTCTACCAGAAACAGACCTGTTTCTGAACCTTTGAATGAGGAAATTTCCTTCCCTGAAATAGAGATGGAAAACACCTTCCCTATAGCCCAGTTAACAGACTGCTTCTCTCGTGCAGTGCAAATCTTGTCTGAATTTAATCCCCAAAACCCTTCCCCTGCAATCCCAGCTTCTCATGTTCCTTCTCCTACAGAAAACCAAATTCCAATGCAAGGGAGATCTTGTCCTCCTAGAGAAACCTGTCCTTGTCAAACTGACCCACAGGTGCAAAATTCAACTACAGGCCTGTTTCCTCTAAGAGAAGTACCTGAAATAGGACGAAATGGGGATGTGGTGACTTTAAGACATAGGATACCGTTTACTCCCCAAGAAATAAATGAATTTACACGAAATATCCCCACATATGAACAAGATCCTTTTCTAGTAACAAAAAAGATGGGAGACATATTTTTTCAATATAATCCGTCTTACAAGGACGTTGAGAGCTTACTACAGGCTTTTTTAAGTGAACGTGAAAAAAATAAAATAATTGCTCATGTCAACAAAACCCGGGGGCGTAATGCAGCACATTGGCCATCTCAGGATCCTGAATGGGACTATAATAATCCTGAGGACTATCTACAACTATACCGTTGTAGAGAGGCCATCCTCACGGCCATGAAGGAATGTGCGGACAGTACAGATAAGTGGATGGAACTGGAAAAAATTAAGCAAAAGGAAAACGAAACACCTTCCAGATTTATGGACAGAATTATCGAGTTTGGGGACAGATACTTAGATTGGGACTTAAATAAAGAGAATAGTTTAAGACAAGTTAGAAGAATCTTTGTAAACAATTCTTGCAAAGTAATTAAAAATTATTTTAAAACACAATGCCCAAGATGGTCAGATATGGACCTTGAAGAATTGCGAAAAACAGCTATATATGTTTTTAAGGGAAACGAAGAAAAGGAGAAAGAGAATAATGATGACATGGAGGAAATGAAGAAAAAAATGAGATGTGTAATAGATAGGATAACTAAATTAGAAAGTGGGCATGATAATGAACCAACGACAATTGCCCCTCTCCAGAAATCCAATTATCAATCCATTACTTGCCACTTCTGTGAGAAGAAGGGCCACAAAATGATGGAATGTAGAACCTTTCTTAAGATGTTTGGAAGGAATACACAGTTTAATAATGGTTTTAGAAATAATAACTATAGAAATTATGATAATGGTTATAGAAACCAGAATTCTAGAAATTATAATAATGACTATGGAAATAACTATAATGAATATAGAAATAAGAACTTTAGAAACCAGAATTATAGAAATAGGAATTGGGAATTTAATGACAATGCTCAAATTGAAGAAAATTTTAATGATAATACTCAACAATATATGAGAAATGGCGCTCGTCCAAAAAATACTCGAGGTGCTAATGATCCTCAGAGAGGTGCCCTTCAGGAGGGTGCCCAGGGAACTTCCCAGTATAATAAAGATGATTCTTCTTAGATTGTATTGATTTTGTTGATATTAATTAACCTTTTTCAGTTTTTTTTTCTCCTCTCCAAATAGTAGGAAAGATGAATAAAGAACTTAAGACTATGATTGGAAAATTATGCACTGAGACCCATTTAAAATGGCCTGAAATTCTCCCTCTGGCCCTATTTTATCTTAGAAGCAGGCCTAGAGGAGACTTACATATTTCACCATTTGAGATGCTTTTTGGACATCCGCCTATACAGGCTAAGCCTTTCTCCCCGGCTTATACATCGCTATTAGGGGGAGATATTACTATTGCTTCCTATATACAGGAGTTACAGCACAAACTACGTGAACTTCATGAATCCGGAGCTGCAGTACAAGCTGGACCATTAGACTTTTCTCTGCATGACCTGAACCCAGGAGATAAAGTTTATATCAAGAATTTCAAGCGAACTGGAGCAACTCAACCTTCATGGGAAGGACCATTCCAAATATTATTAACTACTCCAACATCTATAAAGATTGGAGAAAGAGACTCTTGGATTCACTGCTCACATGTGAAGAAAGCATCTTCTGCTGAGACTGATTAACTCTATCTTATCATATGAATTGTGACTCTATCTTATCATAAGAATTGGAGATAATAATCCATAGACAAATGGATGCTGGTTTTTTTTCTTTCAAGAATATATTGAATTACTGATTTTTTTTCTTATTTTTTCTTATTTCTTTTCTTTTATTTTTTTATCAGAATATTTGATTTTTTTTCTCATTTTTTGTACTGAAGGTACACATAATTAATATTAATATTTTTTTCCCTGCAGTAATACAAGTTAATATATATACTCTTGCTATAATATCAATATATGCCTAAAAGCTTTAAACTATCGGAACCTGCCATTTATTGATAAAATATTATAGGACTGTGATTAATGTTTGTGTCTGATTCCAGGAAAAGGGATAAAAACAAGGAGCACAGACTAAACCTGAATAGTGCCAATAGAGCACACTAGAAATATTAAAGTGAGACTCGAGGTTGCGACGCTTAACTTATGTTTAAGTCGTAGGACTTCCTTGTATCTACACTCTTTTTGAAGTACTCAAACAAGTAAAAAGCTTGACTATCATGCTGGCTCCCTATATCCCTGAGGAAAAATCAGACAAGGGAATGACATTTCCCCATCAAAATAGAATTCTAATTCTTTTCTTCTTATATTATGGCAACTTCCTGTAGTCTTGGCTACAAATGGCTAAGTGAAATATTACTGCATTCTGTCCTACATACTTGTGGGATAGAAATTACTTTAAACTGGACCTATACAAGGTCTATTTTGAAATTTTCTTATGTTTTTGATTATTTTTCTATTCTTTTGATAATTGACACATACACCCCCATAACTGAACATTGCATTCTGAGCTAAACTTGATATATTTTTTTTAAATACTTACTTCAGGGGGGATTGTATTTTAATTTAAAATCTAAGAATTTTTGAATTTTTTTTTGTTTGAGATTTTATTTTTATAAAAATCCAAGACTTTTGTTTAAGATTTTACTGTTATAAAAAATTTTCAAAGATTTTGATTTTGTTCGAGAAAAGATCTTCAAGAAAGAAGCTTGAAACTTTTATATCCAGAGAATGAACTGTTGCAGAAAGATGCCAAAAACCTACACTTCATCAAGAAGATCAAGAATGAACTTTGGATGTGATTGATTGGACTGAACTTTTGATTGAACATTTATTGTAACATTTATGCCAAAAGGGACTGCCCCTAATTTGGCTTTCTGTCAATGCGCCTAGCAAACATTGGTTTTGCTTTCTTTTCTTTTCTATTTCCTCTCTCACTATTCTAATTTCTCCTAGAAAATTGAATATTGTGTATATCTTTAGTTAGAAGTGAATTTAGAACTACAAAATGATTATGTTAAATGATCAATGGGGAGACTAGTCTCCCAATGATCATCAGGGGGGATTGTAAACCTCAAATTTCCTTAGACTTATAATTGTTGAAAATTTCACCATTGGGATATTTCATACTTGGAAAATTTCTTACTGATAGTCTATTGGAATGGGAACTCCATTGGCATGGGAGGTTCCTTCTCTTCCCTTCTTAAGATTACTTTAGGACAGAAACTCTTTGCTGAAAAATGGAAAGGACTTTGACCTATGCTTAAGCATAGAACAGGAATTTCTTTGAGTCTTGATTGATTTTAGAATTGATACAATGGAGATACTTGGAATAAATCTCCACCCTATTCAGTCCTAATAGGATTGAGTAAGGGCTGCAGCCTAGATCAAAATTTAATTATTCCAATCTCTACCATACTCAAGTTAACAGGATTTAGAAAGGGCTGTAACAAAAGAGTAAAGATTTAATCATTTGAAAAATATGACCTTCAACAGACATGTGCAAAAGCCAGAAACCTCTGGGCGGTCCTGGGTTAAGCGAGAGCCTCCATTGACAGGGAAATTGATGAAGAGTGATTGGTAGATGTGAGGACTGAGGGGAGGCAACTTGGATGGTTTCCTTAAAGATAGGAGGGTCTGGAGACTCGGAGGATTGAGTTTTTGGTCGGTGTGGTTCCTGGGCTCTGAGGAAGCTTGCTCTGAAGGAAGCTGAAGGTGGGGGCCTCTGAGACTGTTTCTCCATTTTGGACACGTGAGTGAAAGGGACTGATCTCTTTTCTTTGCCCCAGCTATCTAAGGGCTTGGGCCTTTTGGCCCAGCCTAAACAGAAGGGGTATTTAAGCCCTATTCCCTTCTCTCCCCTTTCTCTCTCTATATATATCTCTAATTCCTTTCTTGCTCCTATTGTAATTAAACTCCAAAAAAGGCTGACGGCTGACTTGAGTTTTTCATTTAGGAATTACATAGCTGATTCCTTGGCGACCTTAAATTAATATATATCAGTCTTTTAAAGTGATTCCCTTGTAACAGGGCTTAGTAATTTTAAATATATTTCTTAAGACCATGTAACTGTTAAGTGGCACTATTTGGATCTGAACTCAGATTTTTCTGATTCTAAATCCAGTTCTGGATCCAATGAGAATGTCAAACCCTATGCCTTAGTGCATGAGGTCTACAGAAGTCCAGAATGGGATATAAAGAAAAAAAAACAATACAATAGAAATGCAAATTTGTTTTTTTCTGAGTCAATATGTGATTCCCAGAGATACATTTTTATTTGAATTTGACACTATTGAATTATACCAAACCTATTCTAGAGAACAGCTAGGTGGCACAGAGCACAGAGTGCTGGACTTTAGTCAGGAGGACGTGAGTTCAAATGTGACCTCAGATACTTACTAATTGTATGACTCGGGGTAAGTAACTTAACCTTGTTTGCCTCAGTTTCCTTATCTATAAGATGAGCTGGAGAAGGAAGTGGCGAGCACTCCAGTATCTGCCAAGGAAATCCCAAATAGTATCATGCCAAGTTAAACATGACTGAAAATGATTAAACAACAATAACTTTAGGAGAACTGAAGAATTCTCTTGAAAATATCTTTCTTACCTTTCCTCTACACTAAACAAGATCAAGTCTGTTATTTTTCTCCTACTTATATATTTATATTGAATCATTGTAGAAACCAGAATTTGTTCATTGGTAACTAGGAAAAGAATGGCCTTATCAACCTATAAAGGCAATTGGATATTTTTTGGCTAACTGACCCTTAAAATAGCTTGTTATTTAAGACTGCCTGTAGGTACTATAGCAAAATGATTCTGTTAATACTCCCACACTTGCCTTTCAGTTAAATCCATCATGGCAACCTATCTACATAACAGTGTGACTTCCATTGGCAGAAAGGCTGAAAGGTTTGACCTCTATTCTAAGCTGCAGCATTTCCTAGTTGCTCTCCTTTGAACTGTAGTTTATTTATATATAAAATGAAGGAAGAATGATCTCCAAGGTATAGTAAAGTACACAAAAATAGGAAATATTAATTGTTATACTCTTGTTCCCTTGTAGACACACCAATAAGTCTAATATAAAATACCCCCTCAAAGTCTCAGAAATGAATTTGCCATCTTTCACATTTAGAAGGTAGAGGCAGCGAAAGATGTCTGCCCATGAGCTTGTTCACATAGGGACCTTGCTGATTTGATTTTTGGAGATCATAGAATAGATTTTAAGCTGTAAATAATTATTGAGGTAACACAGCACAAACTTTTCATTTTAGAGGTGAGAAAACTATGATGTACAGAATTTAAAGTCATTTGCCCAAGGTCACAGAGGTGTGTCACATAGCACCCCTGAAATTCAAAATCAGACTACTTGACTTCAAGCTCAATGCCTTTTCCACTAGACTACAGTATCCTATGCCAGTATTGACTAACAATTAATATGAATCATGGAATCTTAAATATGAAAGAGAACAAAGGGAACTTGAGCATCATCTAGTCCAAACTCTCACCCAAGGAGGGAATCCTTTCTGTGCCATCCCAGATAGATGATCAATTAATATCTTTAAAATTCTCATTGATCATGAACTCCCCAAATTATGAGGTAGTCTCCTCCATGGTTGAATATTTTTTCTCTTTTCATGAGTCAGATCTCTACCTTGCAACTTTTGCCAACTGGTCCTAATTCTACTTTTGTAAAAAACAAAATAACAAAACAAACAAAAAAACTATACATTTAATTCTTGTTTCAGAGGACAGTCTTTCATATATTGGAGCACAGCAATCAGATTCCCAATCTGTCCTCCACTTTCTAGACTAACACTCCCAGGTCTATCAAAAATTCTTCCATGGGTACTAGTAGGATGCTTTGCACATAGTAGACAATCACTAATAATTAAAAAAAAACTTACTTTCTGTATTAGAAACAATACTAAATATAAGTTCCAAGGAAGAAGTGTAGTAAAGGATAGACAATTGGGGGGGGAAGTGACTTGCCAGGGGTCACAAAGCTAGTAAATGTCTAAATCCAGATTTGAACCTAAAACTCCCATTTCCAGGTCTGATTCTCTATCCATTGAACCACCTAAGTGCCATTAATTTCTGTTGTTTAATCATTTTAGTTATGTCTGAATCTTCATTACCTAATTTGGGGATTTCTTGGCTAAGATACTGGAATGGTTTATCATTTGCTTTTCAAATTCATTTTACAGATCAGGAAGCTGAGGCAGAAATGATTGAATGATTTACCCAGGGTCACACAAGTAATAAGTATCTGAGACCAGATTTTAACTCAGGTCTTCCTGACTCCGGATCTGGTGTTCTATCCAATGTACCATCTAACTGCCATATATTCATTAATCATTTGATGAATAAAATGAGAATGAAAGTTGCACAGTTTTTAGTAATAGCCATTTTACTCTGCATGAACAATGTGCCACACATAATTCAATGCAGAACTTTACTGATTTGGTTACTCTGGTGTGATTTGACTGAGACAAGATGAAAGATTATTACTTTTCTCATTTCAGATTCTGATATTTTCCCCCTTACAACATTTTTTAAAGTAATCATGCTATATTATTGTTTCACATTAGTTTGGGATTTATTTAGTGAAACTTTCAGGTCTTTATATGTGATCCAGCTACTAATTTCTATCTCACAGTCAGAAAATTGATTATTTGAATGAAAACGCAGGACTTCACAATTAATCTTTATTAACTATAATCATATTGGTTTCATCCTAGAGAACTAAAGTATTGCACACTTTAAAAATCTTGCTTCTGATGTATATTAAAGAAAATCTGAGGGTTCACCTCAAACAGATCATATAGATAGAAGAGGAAAATGAGAAATGACTGTAGGAAAACATGCACATTTGTACATGGTTGGAATTTGTCGGTTGGTGGCAGAGTGAAGAGAGCAAAACTAGGTGATCAATTAAAACAATCTCAATGACATTATGAAAAATAACAACGCTCAAAGATTTAAAAACCCTGATGAATGAAATGACAAAATATAAGTTAAAAAGACTGCCATTCACATCACATGAGAGATGATAGCCTTAAAATGTTGAAGAGTTACACAAAGCTGGATGTGGCCAATGTGAGAATTTGTTTTTCTTGACAACATGTAGATTTTTAAGGTCTCATTTTGTTTATTGTGCAAGATAAAGGATAATGTGGGAAAAATAAATATTTGTAAATAAATAATATTTTAAAAAGAAAATAACAGGTCATTGAATCAGCATTTATTAAGTGCCTTCTGTATGCTGGACACTGTGATAGGCAGTAGGAATAAAAATAATAAGGAAAAAAGGAGAAGTCCTTGCCATGAGCTCAAAGCCTATTCATAAATTAGTAAATGTTGCATGAATGCAAAATAACTATAGAATGATGGAGCAGGGTCGGAGACACAATAATAATATTTTGGTTTGGAACTGACTCAAGTTGTTTATATCTGATCTTGAAATGAAATGAAATAATCAAAGCTGATTCAAAAGTTGACAGGAGAAGAATTCCTTAGGCAAAGTAGGGGCAGGGTATTCAATAAGGATTATAATTGAGGATACTCTTAAGTTGCAAACTTCCCTCCCTCTGAAGTGCCTATTATGGTCTAGTAGCCACAAACCTGAGAGTTCCTGAAGTTCCTTGTAGCCATGTGTCCAGGCAACCAAAAAGTGATGCAAAGTAGCCTGAATGTTTAGCCCTATGAGTCAGTCAGGTCTTGAGGAGGGTTTCTAATACCATTTATTTATTTGTGTGTTTGTTTGTTTATTTGCTTATTTATTTGTTTATTTTTTTAGAATATTTTCTTTTTTTTTCTTTAAACTTTATTTTATTTAGTCATTTCCAAACATTAATCATTGGAAACAAAGATCATTCTCTTTTCCTCCCCCCCACCCCCTACCCACCACCTCCCCAATAGCTGACGCACGACTCCACTGGGTATCTCATGTGTTCTTGGTTTGAACCCATTTCCATGCTGTTGGTATTTGCAGAGTGCTCAGAGTCTCTCCTCAGTCCTATCCCCTTCACCCCTGTAGTCAAGCAGCTGCTTTTCATTGGTGTTTCTACTCCCATAGTTTATCTTTTGCTTGTGGATAGTGGTTTTTTTTTTTTTTAAGATCCCTGCAGATTGTTCAGGGACATTGCATTGACACTGATGGAGAAGTCCATTACCTTCGATTGTACCATAGTGTATCCATCTCTGTGTATAATGATTTCCTGGTTCTGCTCCTTTCACTCTGCATCACTTCTTGGAGGTCATTCCAATCTCCATGGAATTCCTCCACTTTATTATTCCTTTGAGCACAATAGTATTCCATCACCAACATATACCACAATTTGTTCAGCCATTCCCCAATTGATGGGCATCCCCTCATTTTCCAATTTTTGGCCACCACAAAGAGTGCAGCTATGAATATTCTTGTACAAGTCTTTTTACTTAATGTCTCTTTGGGGTACAAACCCAACAGTGCTATGGCTGGATCAAAGGGCAGACAGTCTCTTATTGCCCTTTGGACATAGTTCCAAATTGCCCTCCAGAATGGTTGGATCAACTCACAACTCCACCAGCAATGAATTAATGTCCCAACTTTGCCACATTTCCCTCCAGCATTCATTACTTTCCTTTGCTATCATGTTAGCCAATCTGCTAGGTGTGAGGTGATACCTCAGAGTTGTTTTGATTTGCATCTCTCTGATTATAAGAGATTTAGAGCAGTTTTTCATGTGCTTATCAATAGTTTTGATTTCTTTATCTGAGAATTACCTATGCATGTCCTTTGCCCATTTATCAATTGGAGAATGGCTTGATTTTTTGTACAACTGATTTAGCTCTTTGTAAATTTGAGTAATTAAAACTTCGTCAGAGGTTTTTATGAAGATTGTTTCCCAATTTGTTGCTTCCCTTCTGATTTTAGTTACATTGGTTTTGCTTGTACAAAAGCTTTTTAATTTGATGTGTTCCAGATTATTTATTTTACATTTTGTGACTCTTTCTAATTCTTGCTTTGTTTTAAAGCCTTTCCCCTCCCAAAGGTCTGACATGTATACTATTCTGTGTTTACCCAATTTACTTATGGTTTCCTTCTTTATGTACAAGTCATTCACCCATTTTGAAT
The DNA here is from genome assembly GCF_027887165.1 of Monodelphis domestica. NCBI lineage: Eukaryota > Metazoa > Chordata > Mammalia > Didelphimorphia > Didelphidae > Monodelphis > Monodelphis domestica. The sequence continues at coordinate 195,079,183 of NC_077231.1, forward strand.
TTATCTTGGTGTAGGGTGTGAGGTGTTGATCTAAACCTAATCTTTCCCAAACTGTCCTCCAATTTTCCCAGCAGTTTTTATGTAATAGTTGATTTTTCTCCCAAAAGCTGGGACGTTTGGGTTTGTCATATACTGCCTTGCTGAAGTCACTTACCCCGAGTCTATTCCACTGATCCTCCTTTCTGTCTCTTAGCCAGTACCAAATTGTTTTGTTGACCTCTACTTTATAATATAGTCTGAGATCTGAGACTGCAAGTCCCGCTTCCTTTGTATTTTTTTCATTATTTCCCTGGATATCCTTGATCCTTTATTCTTCCAAATGAACTTTGTTATGGCTTTTTCTAGATCAGTAAAAAAAAAAATTTGGAAGTTCCATGGGTATGGCACTAAATAGATAGATGAGTTTGGGTAGGATGGTCATTTTTATTATATTGGCTCATCCTACCCATGAGCAGTTAATGTTTTTCCAATTGTTCAAGTCTAGTTTTAGTTGTGTGGAGAGTGTTTTGTAGTTGTGTTCATAAAGTTCCTGTGTTTGTCTCGGGAGATAGATTCCTAAGTATTTCATTTTCTCTAAGGTAATTTTGAATGGGAGTTCTCTTTCTAGTTCTTGCTGCTGAGCTGTGTTGGAAATATATAGAAATGCTGATGACTTACAGGGATTTATTTTGTATCCTGCAACTTTACTAAAGTTGTTGATTATTTCGATTAGCTTTTTGGTTGAGTCTCTAGGATTCTTTAAGTAGACCATCATGTCATCTGCAAAGAGTGATAACTTGGTCTCCTCATTGCCAATTTTAATGCCTTAAATTTCTTTTTCTTCTCTAATTGCTACTGCTAGTGTTTCTAATACATTGCCAAATAATAGAGGTGATAAGGGGCATCCTTGTTTCACTCCTGATCTTAAAGGGAATGCATCTAGTTTATCCCCATTGCAGATGATATTAGCTGATGGTTTTAGATATATACTGTTCATTATTTTTAGGAATGATCCTTTTATTCCTATGCTTTCTAGTGCTTTTTTTTTTTCATTTCATGATCTATTATTGATTTATTTTTTCTTTTCTTTTTTAAAATTACTAATAGATTTTTTTTGTTTTTTTTTTAATATATTTTATTTGATCATTTCCAAGCATTATTCGTTAAAGACATAGATCATTTTCTTTTCCTCCCCCCCACCCCCCATAGCCGACGCGTAAGTCCACTGGGCATTAGATGTTTTCTTGATTTGAACCCATTGCTTTGTTGATAGTATTTGCATTAGAGTGTTCATTTAAAGTCTATCCTCTGTCATGTCCCCTCAACCTCTGTATTCAGGCAGTTGCTTTTTCTCGGTGTTTCCACTCCCATAGTTTATCCTTTGCTTATGAATGGTGTTTTTTTTCTCCTGGATCCCTGCAAGTTGTTCAGGGACATTACACCACCCCTAATGGAGAAGTCCATTACGTTCGATTATACCACAGTGTATTAGTCTCTGTGTACAATGTTCTCCTGGTTCTGCTCCTCTCGCTCTGCATCACTTCCTGGAGGTTGTTCCAGTCTCCATGGAACTTCTCCACTTTATTATTCCTTTGAGCACAATAGTATTCCATCACCAACATATACCACAGTTTGTTCAGCCATTCCCCAATTGATGGGCATCCCCTCGTTTTCCAGTTTTGGGCCACCACAAAGAGCGCAGCTATGAATATTTTTGTACAAGTCTTTGTGTCCATTATCTCTTTGGGGTACAGACCCAGCAGTGCTATGGCTGGGTCAAAGGGTAGATATTCTTTTGTCGCCCTTTGGGCATAGTTCCAAATTGCCCTCCAGAATGGTTGGATCAGTTCACAACTCCACCAGCAATGAATTAATGTCCCTATTTTGCCACATCCCCTCCAGCATTCATTACTTTCCTTTGCTGTTATGTTAGCCAATCTGCTAGGTGTGAGGTGATACCTCAGAGTTGTTTTGATTTGCATCTCTCTGATTATAAGAGTTGTAGAACACTTCTTCATGTGCTTGTTAATAGTTTTGATTTCTTTATCTGAGAACTGCCTATCCATTTCCCTTGCCCATTTATCAATTGGAGAATGGCTTGATTTTTTGTACAATTGATTTAGCTCATTATAAATATGAGTAATTAAACCTTTGTCAGAGGTTTCTATGAAGATTTTTTCCCAATTTGTTGTTTCCCTTCTGATTTTAGTTATATTGGTTTTGTTTGTACAAAAGCTTTTTACTTTGATGTAGTCAAAATTATTTATTTTACATTTTGTGATTCTTTCTATATCTTGCTTGGTTTTAAAGCCTTTCCCCTCCCAAAGGTCTGACATGTATACTATTCTGTGTTTACCCAATTTACTTATGGTTTCCTTCTTTATGTTTAAGTCACTCACCCATTTTGAATTTATCTTGGTTTAGGGTGTGAGGTGTTGATCTATTCCTAGTCTCTCCCACACTGTCTTCCAATTTTCCCAGCAGTTTTTATCGAATAGTGGATTTTTGTCCCAAAAGCTGGGATCTTTGGGTTTATCGTATACTGTCTTGCTGAGGTCATTTTCCCCCAGTCTATTCCACTGATCTTCCTTTCTGTTTCTTAGCCAGTACCAAATTGTTTTGATGACTGCTGCTTTGTAATATAGTTTGAGGTCTGGGACTGCAAGGCCCCCATCATATGTGTTTTTTTTCATTATTTCCCTGGATATCCTTGATCTTTTGTTCTTCCAAATGAACTTTGTTATGGTTTTTTCTAAATCAGTGAAGAAGTATTTTGGTAGTTCAATGGGTATGGCACTAAATAGATAAATAAGTTTGGGTAGGATGGTCATTTTTATTATATTGGCTCGTCCTATCCATGAGCAGTTAATGTTTTTCCAATTGTTCAAGTCTAGTTTTAGTTGTGTGGCGAGTGTTTTGTAGTTGTGTTCATATAGTTCCTGTGTTTGTCTTGGGAGATAGATTCCTAGGTATTTTATTTTGTCTAAGGTGATTTTGAATGGGATTTCTCTTTCTAGTTCTTGCTGCTGATTTATGTGGGTTTATTTTGTATCCTGCAACTTTGCTAAAGTTGTTGATTATTTCAATTAGCTTTTTGGTTGAATCTCTAGGATTCTTTAAGTAGACCATCATGTCATCCGCAAAGAGTGATAACTTGGTCTCCTCCTTGCCTATTCTGATGCCTTCAATTTCTTTATCTTCTCTAATTGCTACTGCTAGTGTTTCTAGTACAATGTCAAATAGTAGAGGTGATAATGGGCATCCTTGTTTCACTCCTGATCTTATTGGGAATGCATCTAGTTTATCCCCATTGCAGATGATATTAGCTGTTGGTTTTAGATATATACTGTTTATTATTTTTAGGAATGACCCTTCTATTCCTATGCTTTCTAGTGTTTTTAATAGGAATGGGTGTTGTATTTTATCAAAGGCTTTTTCTGCATCTATTGAGATAATCATGTGGTTCTTGCTAGTTTGCTTGTTGATGTGGTCAATTATGTGGATGGTTTTCCTAATGTTGAACCAGCCCTGCATCCCTGGTATGAATCCTACTTGATCATGGTGAATGATCCTTCTGATCACTTGCTGGAGTCTTTTTGCTAGTATCCTATTTAAAATTTTTGCATCTATATTCATTAGGGAGATTGGTCTATAGTTTTCTTTCTCTGTTTTTGACCTGCCTGGTTTTGGAATCAGTACCATGTTTGTGTCGTAAAAGGAGTTTGGTAGAACTCCCTCTTTGCTTATTATGTCAAATAGTTTGTATAGTATTGGGGTTAACTGTTCTCTGAATGTTTGATAGAATTCACAGGTGAATCCATCAGGCCCTGGGGATTTTTTCTTAGGAAGTTCTTTGATGGCTTGATGGATTTCAATTTCTGATATGGGATTATTTAAGAATTCTATTTCCTCTTCTGTTAGTCTAGGCAGTTTGTATTTTTGTATATATTCATCCATTTCTCCTAAATTGGTGTATTTATTGCCATATAATTGGGCAAAGTAATTTCTAATGATTGCCTTAATTTCCTCCTCATTGGAGGTGCTGTCCCCCTTTTCATCTTTAATGCTGTGAATTTGCTTTTCTTCCTTCCTTTTTTTAATTAGATTGACCAGTACTTTGTCTATTTTGTTTGTTTTTTCAAAGTACCAGCTTCTTGTCTTATTTATTAAATCAATAGTTCTATCACTTTCGATTTTATTAATTTCTCCCTTAATTTTTAGGATTTCTAATTTGGTTTTCTGCTGGGGGTTTTTAATTTGATCGCTTTCGAGCTTTTTCAATTGCATTTCCAATTGATTGATCTCTGCTCTCCCTTGTTTGTTAATATGAGCTTTCAGGGATATGAATTTGCCTCTGATTACCGCTTTGGCTGGATCCCAAAAGGTTTGAAAGGATGTTTCGCCATTGTCATTTTCCCTGATGAAATTATTAATTGTTTCTATGATTTCTTCTTTAGCTAAACGGTTTTGGAGTATCATATTGTTTAATTTCCAATTGGTTTTAGATTTGGTTTTCCATGTACCATTACTAATCATTATTTTTATTGCCTTGTGATTTGAGAAGGCTGCATTCATTATTTCTGCTTTTTTGCATTTGTGTGCTATGTTTCTGTGACCTAATGTATGGTCAATTTTTGTGAATGTGCCATGTGGTGCTGAGAAGAAGGTGTATTCCTTTTTATCCCTATTTATTTTTCTCCATATGTCTATTCATTCTAATTTTTCTAAGATTTCATTCACTTCTTTTACCTCTTTCTTATTTATTTTTTGATTTGATTTATCTAAATTTGATAATGGTTGGTTTAAGTCTCCCACTAGTATGGTTTTATTGTCTATTTCTTCCTTCAATTCTCCTAGTTTCTCCATTAGAAATTTGGGTGCTATATTATTTGGTGCATACATGTTGATTAATGATATTTCCTCATTGTCTAGAGTCCCTTTTAACAAAATATAATTACCTTCCCTATCCCTTTTGATCAGGTCTATTTTTGCATTGGCTTTATCAGATATCATGATTACCACTCCTGCCTTCTTTCTATCAGTTGAGGCCCAGAAGGTCTTACTCCATCCTTTAATTCTGACCTTGTGGGTGTCAACCCGCCTCATGTGTGTTTCTTGAAGACAACATATGGTAGGGTTTTGGATTCTAATCCATTCTGCTATTCGTCTACGTTTTATGGGTGAGTTCATCCCATTCACATTCAAAGTTATGATTGTCATTTGTGGACTCCCTGGCATTTTGATTGCCTTCCCTAATTCTAACCTTTTCTTCTTCGGCTCTACCTTTTAGTCCAGTGATTTACTTTGAATCAGTCCCCCTTGTCCCCTCCCTTGATGTTTCCCTTTTTAGTCCCTCCCTTTTTGTTCCCTCCCCCTCCCCCCTCTCTTTCCCTCCCTTTTTGTTCTCCCTCTCCCCCTCCCCCCCTTGGTTTTCCCTTCTCCTTACCCTTGTTGGGTAAGATAGAATTCAAGATCCCAATGGATCTGGATGTTTTTCCCTCTCAGAGTTGATTTCCCTGAGATTGAGGTTTAAGTAAACCCCCCCCCCTCTCTTCCTCTCCTTCTTATAGGAGTTTTCTTCCCCTCCCCTTCCCCTGTGAATCTTTGTGTGAGAACCATTATTCTATTTGGTCTTTCTTTACCCCCTATTTATACATTACATTTTCCCCACATATTAGTATACATAGGTTGATATAAATGTAGTCCTTATAGAAGAGAGTTTGAGTAAAAGAAGATAACATTTTTCCCCTTTCCTTAATATTTACCTTTTCAGGTATTCCTTGCTCTTTGATTTTCGGTGTCAAACTTTCCACAGAGCTCTGGTCTTTTCTTTGCAAAAAGTTGGAAGTCTTCTATTTTGTTGAATGCCCATACTTTCCCTTGGAAGTATATAGTCAGTTTTGCTGGGTAGCTGATTCTTGGTTGGAGACCCAGCTCTCTTGCCTTTCTGAAGATCATGTTCCATGCCTTACGATCATTCAGCGTAGAACTTTCAAGGTCTTGTGTGACCCTGATTGGCATTCCTTTATATCTAAATTGTCTTTTTCTGGCTTCCTGTAGGATTTTTTCTTTTGTTTGATAGCTTTGGAATTTGGCAATTACATTCCTGGGAGTTGTCTTTTGGGGGTTTAGTGTAGAAGGTGTTCTGTGAGCTCTGTCAGTGGATGTATTGCCCCCTTGTTCTAGAATCTCTGGGCAATTTTCTTTGATTATATCTTGTATCACCATGTCCAGTTTGGTGTTTATTTCTGGCTTTTCTGGGAGTCCAATTATTCTTAAATTTTCTCTTCTCCCCCTGTTTTCCAGATCTATCACCTTGTCGGTGAGATATTTTATGTTCTCTTCTAATTTCTTGGTGTTTTGGCTTTGCTTTATTAGTTCTTGCTTTAAAGCCTGGTTTTCTTTTACAGTTTGGTCAAACTGGTTTTGTAGATGCGTGAATTTCTTTTGCATCATTTCCCACTTTTCCTCCCAGAGGGCTTCCATCTTTTTGGTCCTTTCTGATTCAAATTCTTCATGGGTTTGTGGAGAGTTTCTATTTCCTTTGGAAGATTTTGGAGAATTTTCTTGTATATCTTCTTCTATCTGCTCTGTATTTTGTATTTTGGCTCCATAGAATGTGTCCAGAGTCGCCCCTTTCTTCTTATTTTTCTTGGTATTTTGGGGCTTCTGTGCTTCTGTGGAGTTTGTCATCTCTGAACGTGGAGGATTGGCTTTTCTTGTCTTTGTCTGGTGATCAGAGGCTTTAGTCCTGGGCAGATGTTGGTTCTATGAGCGTTCCCTGGGTTAAACTGAATATGCCTCACTGGAACTGGAATGGAAGGGTCGGACCACGAGGCCACACTCTCCCCCTGGCTCGATTTCCGGAAGTTGCCTTCAGAATCCCTGGCCGTGAGGCTGTTTCGTCGGCCTGCGGGGGGATGGGCTGCCGCTTCCCCAAGCTCCGAGAGCACAGACTTTCACTGAGACTTGGATAGCAGGATCCAGCCCGTGAGGCTGTCTTGCCCGCCCTGAGGGTTGCTGTTGTTTTGACCAGCTCTCTGCAGCGGAGGCCCCAGGCAGTAACTTTCACCCGGACCGACCAGCTCTTTGCAGCGGAGGCCCCAGGCAGTAACTTTCACCCGGACCCACCTGCTCTCTGCAGCGGAAGCCCCAGGCAGTAACTTTCACCCGGACTGGGACTTGAGTAGAAGACCCTGAGGGTTGTTGTTCCTCAGACCCTGCTCTCTGAGCCCGGTGCGGCTGCCGCTTCCGGGAGCCTTGGACTCTGCGCTCCTACCCCTGAGGTCCGAGGGATCTCGGGTTCTGGCTTTTAAGGGGAGCCGTACCTTTTGATCCGGGTCCAGGTCCAGGAGGAGGGTTCCCAGGGTCTGTGCTGTTGATCGTTTTGAATTTCGGCGCCTTAGGAGCTTCTAGTTTGAGATTGGTCGGGAAGGGTTTTCCGGAGATCTGAACTTCAGCTTTCTCTAAGCCGCCATCTTAACCGGAAGTCTCTAGTGCTTTTAATAGGAATGGGTGTTGTATTTTATCAAAGGCTTTTTCTGCATCTATTGAAATAATCATGTGATTTTTGTTGGTTTGCTTGTTGATGTGGTCAATTATGTGGATGGTTTTCCTAATATTGAACCAGCCCTGCATCCCTGGTATAAATCCTACTTGATCATGGTGGGTGAGCCTTCTGATCATTTGCTGGAGTCTTTTTGCTAGTATCCTATTTAAGATTTTTGCTTCTATATTCATTAGGGAGATTGGTGTATAATTTTTTTTTCTGTTTTTGGCCTGCCTGGTTTTGGAATCAGTACCATGTTTGTGTCATAAAAGGATTTTGGTAGAACTCCCTCTTTGCTTATTATGTCAAATAGTATGTATAATATTGGGGTTAGTTGTTCTTTGAATGTTTGATAGAATTCACTGGCAAAACCATCAGGTCCTGGGGATTTTTTCTTAGGATGTTTGTTGATGGCCTGTTGGATTTCTGTTTCTGATATGGGATTATTTAAGAAATCTATTTCTTCTTCTGTTAGTCTAGGCAATTTATATTTTTGTAGATATTCTTCCATATCATCTAGGTTGGTATACTTATTGCCATATAGTTGGGCAAAGTAGTTTTTAATGATTGCCTTAATTTACTCTTCATTGGACGTGAGGTCCCCCTTTTCATCCTTAATGCTCTTAATTTGCCTTTCTTCTTTCCTTTTTTTAATTAGATTGACCAGTACTTTGTCTATTTTGTCTGTTTTTTCAAAGTACCAGCTTCTAGTCTTGTTTATTAGCTCAATCGTTCTATCACTTTTGATTTTATTGATTTCTCCCTTAATTTTTAGGATCTCTAGTTTGGTTTTCTTCTGGGGGTTTTTAATTTGTTTGTTCTCAAGTTTTTTGATTTGCATTTCCAATTCATTGATCTCTGCCCCCCCCCAATTTGTTAATATATGCACTCATGGATATGAATTTTCCTCTAAGTACTGCTTTGGCTGCATCCCATAAGGTTTGAAAGAATGTCTCACCATTGTCATTTTCCTCAATGAAATTATTCATTGTTTCTATGATTTCTTCCCTAAGTAACCAATTTTGGAGTATCATATTATTTAATTTACAATAAATTTTTGATTTGGCTCTCCATGTACCCTTTCTGATCGATATTTTTATTGCTTTGTGATCTGAAAAGATTGCATTTATTATTTCTGCTTTTCTGCATATGAGTGCCATGTTTCTGTGACCTAGTGTATGATCTATTTTTGTGAATGTGACATGTGGTGCTGAGAAGAAGGTGTATTCCTTTTTGTCCCTATTTATTTTTCTCCATATGTCTATTAACTCTAATTTTTCTAAGATTTCATTCACCTCTTTTACCTCTTTCTTATTTTTTTGGTTTGATTTATCTAAATTTGATAGTGGTTGGTTCAAGTCTCCCACTAATATGGTTTTACTATCTATTTCCTCCTTCAATTCTCCTAGTTTCTCCATTAAAAATTTGGATGCTATACCATTTGTCTATATTCCCTTTTAACAGAATATATTTACCTTACCTATCCCTTTTGATCAGGTCTATTTTTGCTTTGGCTTTGTCTGAAATCATGATTGCAACTCCTGCCTTCTTTCTATCAATTGAGGCCCAAAAGGTCTTACTCCAACCTTTAATTCTAATCTTGTGAGTATCAACCCGCCTCATGTGTGTTTCTTGAAGACAACAAATGGTAGGGTTTTGGGTTCTAATCCAATCTGCTATTTGTCTATGTTTTATGGGTGAGTTCATCCCATTCACATTCAAAGTTATGATTGTTACTTGTGGATTCCCTGGCATTTTGATAACTTCCCCTAGTTCTGACCTTTCTTCTTTAGCTATATCCTTTTGAACCAGTGATTTACTTTAGGTCAGTCCCCCTAGTCCCCTCCCTTGATATGCTTCCCTTTCTGGCCCCTCCCTTTTTATGCTCCCTTCCCCTCCCCCGTCTCCTTCCCTCCCTTTTTATACTGCCTCCCTCCATCCCCCTCCTTAATTTTCCTTTCTGTGTTACCCTGTTAGATAAGATAGAACTCAGGATCCCACAGGATCTAGATGTTCTTCCCTCTCAGATCTGATTTCACTGAGAGTAAGGTTTAAGTAATACCACTTCATGCTCTCTTCATCTCCTTCTCATATGAGAGTTCTTCCCCTCCCCTTCCCATGTGTGTCTTTGTATGGGAAAGATTATTCTATTTAGTCCCCCCCCCATTTCTTGAACTAAATGTTAGTATTATCGATGATTCCCCCCTTCCTTTTTCTTTCTTTGCCCCCCCTTTCACCAAATCTTCTTGATGCCCCAATTTTTCCCTATGTATGAATCTTCTAAGTACTCTTATGATGCATACAATTTTTTCAAGTTAAACAATACATTTTCCCCACATATTAATATATATATATATATATATATATATATAATTTGATATAAATGTTGTCCTTATAGAAGAGAGTTTGACTTAAAGAAAAAGATAAGATTTATCTCCTTTTCCCTTTCTTTCATATTTACCTTTTCATGTTTCTCTTGCTTTCTGTGATTGGATGTCAAATTTTCCACTAAGTTCTGGTCTTTTCTTAGCAAATGCTTGGAATTCTTCTATTTTGTTGAATGCCCATACTTTCCCCTGGAAGTATAGTCAATTTTGCTGGGTAGTTGATTCTTGGTTGGAGACCAGCTCTCTTGCCTTTCTAAATATCATGTTCCATGCTTTGCGGTCTCTTAGTGTGTTAGAGGCTAAGTCCTGTGTAATCCTTATGGGATCCCCCCCCATATTTGAAGCTCCTCTTCTTGGATTCTTGTAGGATTTTCTACTTATCTTGGAAGCTCTTGAATTTGGTGATTAAATTCCTGGGGGTTGTCTTTTGGGGATTTAGTACAGAGGGTGTTCTATGAACCCTTTCTATTTCTATTTTGCCCCCTTGCTCCAGAATATGTGGGCAATTATCTTCTATAATCTCCTGTAGAATAGCATCAAGGTTTTTGTTTATCTCTGGTTTTTCGGGGAGACCAATAATTCTGAGGTTGTCTCTTCTTTCTCTGTTTTCCAGAGACACTTTCCTCTGTGACCTTTTCAGTGAGATATTTCATGTTTTCTTCTAATTCATTGATGTTTTGGCTTTGCTTTATTGATACTTGCTGTTTTGTGATCTCGCTGTCTTCCAGCTGCTTAATTCTGGTCATGAGGGACTGGTTTTGCTTTTCAGCTTTGTCTGCCCTTCTATTAGATGTTTCCAGCTCTTTCTCCAATTTTGAAGTTTTGTCTATCAGACTGCTGATCTCTTTCTCCCATTTTTTTTTCCAAAAGGTTTCCATCTTTTGGGTAAGTTCCAGTTTGAGATCTTCCAGAGCTTGTGGATAGTTTCCATTTTGGGAGGCATGTTCTGATTTTGTTTGGATTTCATCCTCATTCTCTTCTTTTCCTTGGGTACTCCCTCCATAAAAGTTTTCAATAGTCACTTTTCCCCCCCTTTCTTCTTGGAGGCTTGATTTTGGGACATGTGAGCCATCCCCTTAGTGGTTTTATAACACTTTTTTTTTTGGTCTGGGGTCTCGGTGATATGGGTGGGTTTTCTGCGAATTTAGGTTGCCTCAGACTAGTTCTTCCCAGCCTCCGAGGTTTCTTAGAGCAGCAGGTTCAGCCCGACTGCCGGGGCAATCAGCACAGCCCGCCCAGGTGTTTAGCTCCGCCCAGATACTCAGCACAACCTCCCTGAGTTCAGCTCCTCAGCCCCCTTGCGCTCAGGGCAGGATTCTCCCTTGAAACCGCCCTGAGAGGTCGTTTCCTTGCAATCTTTAGATCCTAAGGACCCTGGTGTGCCCCCCAGACAGAGACACTCCTCACTGACTCGCTGATCCAGTGAGCGCTTTGATAACTTACTCTAGTTTGGTTGGGGGGGGGGGAGGGGAGAGGGGCGGCTCAGTTCACGTTTTTGTGTGAGCTTTTCTTCCTCCTTATAGTGTGGGAATGTTCAAACCCCACGTACCTTCATTTCTTTGGGGTACTGCAGAGTCCCTCCTTTCTTCCAAAGGTGATTTTTATGCTCCTTTGAGGTAGTCTATTTCGTTCAGTGCTGGGGAGGGGAAGCGAGTTGCGTCTAGATTGCAGCCATGTTTACCCAGAAGTCTAGAATATTTTCTATGGTTTCATGATTCATGATTTTTTCCACCCCTCATTCCTCCACTCTCCTGGAGCTAACAAGCAATTCCACTGGGTTATACATGTATTATTGTTTAAAACCTATTTCCATGTTATTAATATTTGCAACAGAGTAATCATTTAGAGTCTACATCTGCAATCATATCCCCAGAGAACTATGTGATTGAGCAAATGTTTTTATTCTGTGTTTCTGTTCCCACAATCCCTTGTCTGTATGTGGATAGTGTTCTTTCTCATAAATTCCGCTGAATTATCCTGGGTCATTGCATTGCTGTAATAGAAAAGTCTATTCCTTTCAATAGTGCCATAATGTATCAGTCTCTGTGTACAGTGTTCTCCTGGTTCTGCTTCTTTCACTCTGCATCAATTCCTAGATGTCATCAATTTCACTCTAACCTTCCAGCTGCTGTTTGCTCCAACTCAGTGGCAGAAAAACCAGAGCTTGATTCAGTTTTCCTTTCCACAGTGACTGGGTCTTCATTGACTAAACACTGATTGAGAGACCTAATTGGGGTGGATTAAATACTGATTGGGTTAGTTTTGATTGGGTGGATTGGGTTGGAACTATGTGGGGTGGTTGTTATTAACAATAGTTATAGATAGTTATACATATAGACAGTTTTAGATTGTAGTTATAGGCAGTTATAGGATAACTAGTATAGACATTAGGAAAAACTCTTTCTCTACATCTTTCTTATATTTCCCTCCTTTACTAAATTCTTTTACTATCTCTATTTTAATTAAACTAAATTGTTAATTGTTAAAAGCTAATAGAAATTTTCTTTTCTCTGGCTTAAAGGGATAATATTAATTTAAAACTCTACTATAGAAATTATTAAAAGCTGCTCTCTTATTTTGTCAAAGCTCCTAGGTTGCCTCTCTAGGGTATAAGATGTTGATCTAAACCTAATTTTTCCTATACTGTTTTCCAATTTTCCCAGTAGTTATTGTCAAATAGTGAGTTCTTGTCCTCAAAACTGGGATTTTGGGGTTTATCAAACACAAGCTTGCTGAGGTCATTTACCCCTAGTCTATTCTACTGATTTACCCTTCTGTCTCTTAGCCAGTACTATATTGTTTTGATGACCACTGCTTTATAGTTCCATTTAAGATCTGGTGCAACTAGGACCCCATGCTTCACATTTTTTTTCATTATTTCCCTTGATATTCTTGATCTTTTGTTATTCCAAATGAACTTTTTAATAATTTTTTCTAATTCCATAAAAAATGTAGCAGTTTGATAAGTATGGCACTAATAAGTAGATTAATTTGGGTAGGATTGTCATTTTTATTATATTAGAATGTCCTACCCATGAGCAATTAAGGATTTTTCCTATTATTTAGGTCTATCTTCATCATGTAAAAAGTATTTTGTTAGTTATGTTCATATAATTCCTATTTGTCTTGGCAGATAGATTCCTAGATATTTTATATTGTCTAGAGTGATTTTAAATGGAGTTTCTCTTTCTAACTCCTGCTGCTGATTTTTGTTGGAAATATATAGAAATGCTTATGATTTTTGTGGGTTTATCTTGTACCCTACAACTTTGCTAAAGTTATTCATTATTTCCATTAGCTTTTTAGTTAATTTTCTAGGATTCTTTAAGTATATCAACATATCATTTGCAAAGAGTGATAGTTTAGTTTCCTCATTGCCTACTTTAATCTCTTCAGTTTCTTTTTCTTCTCTAATTGCTACAGCTAGTGTTTCTAGTACAATGTTAAATAATAGAGGTGATAATGGGCATCCTTGTTTCACTCCTGATCTTATTGGGAAGGTTTCTAACTTGTCCCCATTGAAGATGATACTTGCTGATGGTTTTAGATATATACTGTTTATTATTTTGAGGAAAGGCCCTTCTATTCCTATACTTCCTAGTGTTTTCAATAGGAATGAGTGTTGTATTTTGTCAAAGGATTTTTCTTTATCTTCTAATACTTTTTAACAATAACAACAACACAACTAAAGAGTAAAATGTACAGCAGCATTGGTGAAGATGTGGAACTCGGGGAGTTGCTCTGTTCCCCAAGGACATTTTTTGCATACCTCATCACTCTGTCCAGTTGCTCAAAGCAAGTATTTTCTCCCTCAACTCTCTCCAGTAATCAGGGTTCTCACAGACAGTTTGAATTTGCCCTTTGGGCACTCAAACTCAGAAAAGGTTGGCCATTGAGTTTAGGGTATTTTTTCTCAACAAAGTACATTAGGAGGACGATCCAGCCTGAACCTTGAAAAGAACCAGAGGTTTCAATAGGTGAATGTAGGGAGAGAGAGAATTCCAGACATGGTATAAATATATGGAAGACAGAATCTTGAATAAAATAAAACAGAAATTAGGTTAGTTTGGCTAGATCATGAAGCATAAGAGACAATAATGTGACATTTTATATATTGATAATATTTTTGATCCATTAACTACATGAAACTGCATTTTAATTCCATTTTACACATTGCACTAAAAAATACATTAAACAGTACATTTTTAGGCTACATCATCACCTAGTGTTGATACCATCCAAAGTATTAGCATTATAACATTCATGCTGATTTCCCACCATTTCACAACTAATCCTGCAGAAATTAATCAAATATTCATATATTTAAGCCATATTTTTTGATCCCATGTAAAACATCAAAAAGATTACCAAAGACAAACAGAATAAAGTATGCCCTTGGTTGGGAGTTAGAGTAGGGGGAATTAGGGAGGAGTTCATTCCTTACTCTTCTGACCTTCACCCTCCAGTCCCCTATTTGGGACTCTTATTAAATAGATGTTAAATCTATTTATTAAATTAAATTTGTTATTAAATTTAAATTAAATTTTTATTTAATTGAATATTATTATTATTAAATACTATTTACCAATGCAAAATATTAAATACTAAACATAAAATACTATTAAATCTGTTGCTTTAATACCGTTAAAATGATGCAGACATTGACTGTACCCTCTAAATTTAGCACCTTGGGGAAAATCCTTGGCCACCTTATTTACTTATGACTGTGATATCATGTCTAGGAATTAATAAATACAAAAATAATTTATTAATGTCTAAATTTAGAAAGAAAATCCATCTAACCAAAAATGCCAATTCTGCCCTTTAGTTGGCCACAGAATCCTTTACCCTATGCTATGATTGTCACCAGCAAATTACTAATATTTAAACTGAAAGACTTTTATCCTTGGCCACCAGTACAATCACGTAATTCTTCCCAAATTTGGGCCTGAGAAGTTCACTGGCACCATGTGGCTTTAACAAGTAGTTTTCCTAAACTTTTTTTTTAAAAACTGTATTCTATTCTTGGAGCACAGCTGTCTATACAGAGAAAACAATGCCGAGTTTGTTAACTAGCACTGTCATTATTTAGAATGCATCCAGGAATCAGATGACACTTAGCCGGGGAAAGGCCATTTCAACTTTAAGAACTGGGCACTGCTGCTTCCTAAGACAGACTGTCGCTAGCAAGATCACAGTGATATGGGACTAGACACAAACAGATAAGGAAAAGTGGCATTTATAAAAATCACAAGGTGATTGCAGGAAAAGGAAGTGTGCTTTTCATCATCCAGCATCATAGAATAAGAAATAAAGATGAAAAGATTATCCAGAGATAAGTATAGCATAATCCTCACCCTTAGAAAGCACTTATTCTAAATAGGGGAAGAGAAAGGACAGGGAAGGGAAGAAAAAAGCATTTATTGAGTGACCAGGCACTGTGCAAAGCACTTTATAAATAGCATAAATGCAATTAACTAAACCTACTGAATTAGTTTAAATCTTCCCTTTTACATGTATGTATGTTTATATGCACCAACAAATATGCATTGTCATTCAATTGTTGCCATCCACTAAGCCTCGACAGGATGATACTATAGTCTAACCAATGAATACCCAAGTAGATGGTCTCATTCAAATAGTTTTCATAATTTCTTGTATCATTTTAGGTTATATATCTATATATGTGGGCTAATGTAGAAATCTCTCCTCTATGACTTCATATGTATCATGGGAATCATAGTTCTTGTCTTTTCAGTATTTGGGGAAAGGGTTTGAGGGAGGAAGAACATTTGGAACCTGAAATTTAAAAAAATGAACTATATATATATATATATATATATACATATATATATATATTCATGAGATTCAGCTAAACAGACTATATGACTGACTGAATTGTCTGATTGTTCATCTAAATATACAAACAATTCTGCCACAATATTTCAAATCATTACATATTTAGATAAAGATCTCACAATAAGTTCATAATTGTGGGCGTAGTAAGCCTTCCTAATGTGGCTTGGTAAGGGGAAAACTGACCTATTTTATAGCTCAAAACATTTCCCCCAATGATACATCCCCAAAGGAAGAAAACTCATCTTGACATATTAGTAATTAACGATGGGGAGGTCTATGGAAGGAGAAATGTTAATGTTTTTGTTGTTCAGCTACATAGATTCCCAAAATCAGTAGAGGGTTCACATTTTGTGGAAAGGGAAAAGGGTGTTTATTTTTGCAGATGGCCTAGGATAGAGAAGATTCCTGTAACTGTTAGGGATAAAAGAAAGCAATAACTAACCTAGCTTTAGATAGCAAAGATGACAATCACAGAAATGAAGTCCAGAGTGACCTTAAGCAATAGTGACCAAAATTTAATGAGATTTGGAGCCCTCAGGTCATACACTAGATTTTTCTCTCTGGTTTTCTTGGTGCCAAGTACACAGTTATGGAGCAACAAATAATAAAACAAGATAGTTAGGGGTCAGAATAGGGTTATTCAATACATCAAAACAGTGCAAGCTCTAAGAAAAAATGTAACTATTCAAATGGGACAAATAAAATTTCAAAATAATGGGAATCAGAAACAAAAATTTAAAGAGAAAAATATGTTGGTCTCAGAAAGAGAATGTAGCATTTGTTATATAATAGAATAAAAGAAGAAATGAGATGGTGTTCATTAAAATAGCAAAAGAAAAAATCTAACTGGTGAAAATAAAAAATTTCTGATTAAATAAACCCCCAGCAAAGCACAAAAAAACCTTCATGGGAAGATTGAATTTAGAATTAAACTAATGAGGATGGGGAGGTAAGCCCAGTAGAATGAATGAGAATAAAAGATTTTTTTTAACTCCTGATATGGAGAATAGATTCCCAAAGGATAATAAAAAGGATCTAATTATCCAAGGACAAAGATGCTTTGTAATCACAAAAAGAAACATTCTTTTTCATTTTCAGGAAGGATGTGAGGGGGAAGATGTCCAAAATGCAAAGTTTTCTCAAAGTAAAATGTGAGAGAATACCAAGAGGAAAAAAATAAAGCACATAAAACACATCAATAAGATAATGAATTAGATACTTTAATACAAGTTAAATTACTTTGGGAAAAAACTGCTAGTTATGGAGAGAAAGAAAAATAATAAGACAAAAGAAGTACTTGAAATGTTATTTAATCAACAAGTCTCTAAGTATTTGATCTATTTGGAACTATGAGGGACAAAAATATGAAAAACAAATGGATTCTGAGTTCAAAGTGACTATAATACAGTTGAAGAAAGAAGAAAAAGAGAGAGAAAACAACTGGAAAAAAAACAAAAGATACTAGGGTTTATACCCTATTCCATGTGTGATAAAGGAAGGAATAAGAGGCAGTATGATAAAGTAAAAAAGAGTGTTGTAATGGAAACCAGAGTTTTTGTGGTTGTTGAGTCTTTTAATCATGTTTGATTCTTCATGACCTCATTTGGGGTTTTCTTGGCAAAGGAGTGATTTGCAATTTGCTTCTTCATTTGATTTTACAAATGAGAAAACTGAGACCAGCAGGGTTAAGTGACTTGCCCAGGGTTACATACTAATAAATGTCTGAGGTCAGATTTGAACTCAGAGAGATGAGTATTTTTGCCCTTCCCTTGAAACCAGAATACTGGGGTTCAAATACTGAATCTTCAGCTGATTCTGATGAGAAAAAATGAAGTGGAAGCATCTAAGACTGCAGAGAGTTCTGGCAAGTTCATTGTAAAAGGATATGTACAAAAGGTTCTGAAATAAAGAAAAATAATTTAGTTCATGCTTACTTTAGATGTGCAACAAACCAGTTTGGAAAGGGTAGAGAATG
Organism: Monodelphis domestica; assembly: GCF_027887165.1. Classification (NCBI taxonomy): domain Eukaryota; kingdom Metazoa; phylum Chordata; class Mammalia; order Didelphimorphia; family Didelphidae; genus Monodelphis; species Monodelphis domestica. The sequence goes on from NC_077231.1 coordinate 195,096,932, forward strand.
TGATTCATAGGAAATTGAATCTCATAATAAGCAAGGAGAAACTCAAACTTCAGTAAGTCAGCTTATGCTCCCTTATTCCTCAAAAAATCTCAAGACTCCAGAACTTAGATAGGTGAGTTGGTTGTCTTCACTTTGGTGAAACAGCTCTACCCTGATGCACCATCATTACTAACCTTTTACATTTTGACTTAATCTATAATATATTCTACAACAGTGGAGGTAAGAAGGGGAGTGATCTTTTTTCAAAGGTCTGGCTTCCATTTGGTTAATTCAAACCCAATAATCAATCTCAAAGTCATTTCTATACTCACTTTGGCAGCACATATACTAAACTCAGTCATTTCCTCTCTTTCTTTGAATAGATTAAATTGTAATTCATTCTTTATCACAGTTTTTCTCATTTTAATTATTTCTCTTTGTTTTGTGTTAATTTTGAATAATTGTTCTAACAAGTGAACAATCTGTCTAAATACAGAAAACTAAATGGATGTTACTTCAATTTCGATTTCATTTCATCTCTAAAAGTATGATATAAATTTATATAAAAGATAAAATAAAAATCAATATTTTTACTATGTAATTTTGTGTTCTCTATGTCTGGTGATTCCTAATACTTTTTTTTCAGAGAATACATTTACAAAGCATGGGATATCTATAACATCTACCAGTCCTTTTCTTTGTTCTGGTCTTTTCCAACATGTGTTTTTGCCATATTTTGCACTGATGTATCAAACATATATTGATTTAATCTATAGTCTCATTAAGTTCTTTGTAGAAGGTCTCTATCTCCTCTAGTCCAAGAAATAGTAATATACAAGGTATAATTCTTTCCTTGGTGGTCTTTTTTGTAAATATATATGAGTAGTACAATATGAGACCACCAAATATCCTATAAAATAATGTTCTTTGTTGCCTTAGGAAGCATGATAAAACCAACTCTGGAAATTCTTTTATATATTTCTTCAAGGAGAACTTATTAATTTCTTTTTGTCTAATTTATAGCAAGAGAATCAAAGCTTAGACAATTAAATTACTCAATGTTAAACCCTTCCGTTATAAAATTCCAGTGAAGAGCCTCATCTCACCAAAATTAATGATGCCTCTCCTGTATATACACTACCAAATATCCTTCCATCTTCTTTATCTACAGTTATAACTTGAAATGAAGAATAAAAAAACAAAAGAAGGGATCAGTGAGAGGAAAACAGTTTACCAAAACTCATTAAAACATCAACTAAGACTCATAATATATATGATGTTCTATATTCACAACCTTGCAAAGATCAGATAGAGCTGTACAGTTTCATCTATTCTTTGGGAACAATCTTTGTCTTTATATTTAAAACATTTAGTTTTGAATTTTCCCATTTTTTAAATTTACATAGTTGTAATTATTGTGTATGTATATTTTTCATGTCTTTCTAAGGTTCTCTGACTTCTTTATATTTATTATATCTTACAGGGATAATAATATTCCATGATATAAATGCTATAATTTCTTTTTTCTACTTTATTTTATATTTTTCAGAATATAATATAGATACAATTTTGATAATAATTTTATAATATTTTACAATCCATGCTCACTCCTTTCCTCTCCCCCACTAACCTCCCTGAGATGACAGATAATAAGATATAGATGTATGTGTGTTTTCAGCTGATACTTACTTCCATGTTCATCATGTTTATACTGGAAAAATATCCATGAAGAAAATAAAAGTGAAGGCTTGTATACTTCAGTGTGTACTCAAATTCCATCAGTTCCTTCTTTGGTGGCAAATAGTTTTTGTTCTCTTATGTCCCTTGGAGTTGTCTTGGATCCTTGCATTGTTGATAATAGTTGTCATTAATAGTTGGTCATCATATGTCATTGCTGTTGCTGAATAAAATGTTTTTCTGGTTCTAGTCATTTCACTTTGGATTACATCTTATAAATTCTAATAATTTGGGGGGGATGGGGATTATCCTGTCTGTCATTTCTTTTTTTTAAATAATATTTTATTTGATCATTTCCAAGCATTACTCATTAAAGACAAAGATCATTTTCTTTTCCTCCCCCCCACCCTCCATAGCCGACGCGTGATTCCACTGGGTGTCACATGTGTTCTTGATTTGAACCCATTTCCATGTTTTTAATATTTGCATTAGAGTTTCGTTTAGAGTCTCTCCTCTGTCATGTCTCCTCAACCGCTGTAGTCAGGCAGTTGCTTTTCCTCGGTGTTTCTATTCCCATAGTTTATCCGTTGCTTATGAATAGTGTTTTTTTCTCGGTCCCCTCCCTTGAAATGTTTCCCTTTTTAGTCCCTCCCCCTCCCCCCTCTCTTTCCCTCCCCTTTTGTTTTCCCTCTCCCCCTTCCCTCCTTGGTTTTCCCTTCTCCCTACCCTTATTGGGTAAGATGGAATTCAAGATCCCAATGGATCTGGATGTTCTTCCCTCTCAGAGTTGATTTCCCCGAGAGTAAGGTTTAAGTAAAAATTCTCTTCCTCTCCTTCTTATAGGAGTTTTCTTCCCCTCCCCTTCCCATGTGAATCTTTGTGTGAGAATGATTATTCTATTTGGTCTTTCTTTTCCCCCTATTTACACATTACATTTCCCCCACGTGTTAGTATACATAGATTGATATGAATGTAGTCCTTATAGAAGAGAGTTTGAGTAAAAGAAGAAGATAACATTTTTCTCCTTTTCCCTTTCCTTCATATTTACCTTTTCAGGTATTCCATGCTCTTTGATTTTCGATATCGAACTTTCCACAGAGCTCTGGTCTTTTCATTGCAAAACGTTGGAAATCTTCTATTTTGTTGAATGCCCATACTTTCCCTTGGAAGTATATAGTCACTTTTGCTGGATAGCTGATTCTTGGTTGAAGACCCAGCTCTCTTGCCTTTCTGAAGATCATGTTCCATGCCTTACGATCATTTAGAGTAGAACTTGCAAGGTCTTGTGTGACCCTGATTGGTATTCCTTTATATCTACATTGTCTTTTTCTGGCTTCTTGTAGGATTTTTTCTTTTGTTTGAGAGTTTTGGAATTTGGCGATTACATTCCTGGGAGTTGTCTTTTGGGGGTTTAGTGTAGAGGGTGTTCTGTGAGCTCTGTCAGTGGCTGTATTGCCCCCTTGTTCTAGAATCTCTGGGCAATTTTCTTTGATTATATCTTGTATCACGATGTCGAGTTTGGTGTTTATTTCTGGCTTTTCTGGAAGTCCAATTATTCTTAAAGTATCTCTTCTCCCTCTATTTTCCAAATCTGTCACTTTGTCAGTGAGATATTTTATTTTCTCTTCTAATTTCTTGGTCTTTTGGCTTTGCTTTATTAGTTCTTGCTTTAAAGCCTGGTTTTATTTTACAGTTTGGTCAAACTGGTTTTGTAGATGTGTGAATTTCTTTTGCATTATTTCCCACTTTTCCTCCCAGAAGGCTTCCATCTTTTTGCTCATTTCAGATTCAAATTTTTCATGGGTTTGTGGAGAGTTTCCATTTCCTTTGGAAGGTATCTGAGAATTTGCTTGTGTTTTCTCTTCTATCTCCTCTGTGTTTTGTATTTTTGCTCCATAAAATGTGTCCAAAGTCGCCCCTTCTTCTTGTTTCTTTTGGAATTTTGGGGCTTTTGTGCTTCTGTGTAGTTTGCCATCTCTATCTGAGTGGGGAGGATTAGCTTTTCTTATCTCTGTCTGGTGTTCAGAGGTTTTAGCCCTAGGCAGATTGTCCATTCTATTCAGTTGTTATTCTGTCTTCCTGGGGAGCCAGGAATTGCTGGTGTGTCCCTGTTACTGCCCTCCTCTCCTCGGCACCCTCCTGATGCTTCTCCCTTGCCTAACTTCCATGCTCTGAGCCTAGCTTGGCCCTTGTTCCTGTGCCTTAGCCGGTCAGCTGCAGCACTCTGCCTGGGGAGGAGTCGTGGCTTCCTGGTGTTCTGAGGGCTCCTAATGAGATTAGCTTTCCCTGGGTTGAATTTAGTATGCCTTGAGGCAGGGACTTTTTTTGTGAGACTCAGATGGAAGGATCCAGCCAGGGGGTTACAAGCTCCCCCCTCTCTCTGTTTCCCTGCTGTCTGGGTGCCCCCTTGACTGGGTTAGGTTGTTTTCAGGATGTGGCCTTCAGAATAGCTGGCTCCTGAGGCCCTTTTGCCAGCCCTGAGGATTGCTGTTGTTTCAGAAGACCCTGCTCTCTGTGGGGGAGGGGCCGCGTCTTCCCGGAGCTCTGAGGGCTCCTCCCAGGGGGTTAAGAGCTCCCCCATCCCTCTCTGTTTCCCTGCTGTCTGGGTGCCCCTTTGACTGGGTTAGGTTGTTTTCAGGATGTGGCCTTCAGAATAGCCGGCCGTGGAGGTCTGAGGTTGCCTCTGTTGCCTCGGACTCAGACTCGGCGCTCTGGGTTGGGGGGGATGGGTCCTAGGACCTTCCTTCTGCCTACCCCTTAGGTCCGAGTGGTCTCGGGTTCTGGCTTTTGGGGGGGGGCTGTACCTTTTGATCCAGGTCCAGGTCCAGGAGGAGGACTCTCGGGGTCTATGCTGTTAATCGTTTTGAATTTCGATGCCCTAAGAGCATTCGGTTTGAGATTGGTAAGGAAGGGTTTCAGGAGATCTGGACTTTAGCTTTCTCTAAGCCACCATCTTGACTGGAAGTCCCTGTCTGTCATTTCTTATGGCACAATAGTGTCCCATTACAGTCATAAACCACACCCTGTACAGTGTAATAGAGTAGGTACATGTTTTTGTTTGTTGTACTCTGATTTTCCACCCTTTTTTTCTCAAAAACCTCCCCACAGTAAAAAAAAAAAAGTTGCTTTTAAAAATTGCCCTGTAAGCACCTCTTCCCCCTCAAGTAAACAGTAGTGGCTTTCAGCCTAAACTTCTGTTCTAAGATGGCTACCCCTCCCACCCCCAATCTCTTTCAATTGCCACTAACTAACAATGGTTCTTGTCCTAAACATCTGGGGTGCCAATTGTAATAGAGGAGGTAAATGGAGAGAGAAAGAATGAAGGATTCCTCTGCTCTCTTACTTTACTGATGGAGAGAGGTAAGGCAGGTACTGTCTCAACTGGAAGAATGAAACTCTGAAAAGATGTTGAAAGGATGAAGTGGGGTGGGGCAGAAGATAGGGTTTGTAACAGGTTGATTCAGTTGGGGTGGCAATATGCCTACCTCAGTGGAGTTCATGTCCCCTGGAGATGGATCAGCCTTAGTGAGGAAAGATGACTCCCTTTAATCTCACTTCCCAAAGACACATTAGCTGTCAGCCCTTTGGGGTTATTGTATGGTATCAACTGGTAAGGGAAAATGACAGTGTTCCTTAGCTAGCTGAGTTGAATCAAAGGAGTTCAGAATCAAACCCCTTCTCTGTGGAGAGTATGACAAACCCAGGTTTGGGTTGTCACAGATAAGGAAATCCCGTCTTTAACTAGTCTAAACATTATCACTTTACTTAAATTATAAAGACAGGCAAAAACCCAGATGTATCTATTTCTAGTACAATTTATTTGATGTCAAAGGGGAAAGCAATGGTGGAGGAATGAGGGAAAAAGAGTAAGTGGGTGAAGGATAGCCCTATAGTCTACCCCCCTTGTAGACTGGCTTTCAAAGCCTGGAAGCAGGAGGCTTTGGGGACTTGGTTTCCCTTTCCACCAACTGTTTCTTTGTCTCTACACTAATGGACTAACTTCTAAGATTCAGTTTAAGGGGCACGTAAGGGAGAGAGATCCAAGGGAAAGGATCAGGTTGGCCCAGGCCAGAGTGAGTTCAACAAAATCCCTCTTGAGAAATCAGATAGCTGTTGATGAATCTCAGTGGAGGTATTGAGGGTGTCTGAATGGAGTCAGGTCCCAACTGGTAGAGAAATCTGGTTGAGCTCTTTCTCAACCTCTGGAAAATGCTCCTTCCCAGGCTGGGAGTCCCTTGTCAGTTGCTTCAGAGTTTTATCCAGCTTTCAGAACTGCCAGCATTCTCTCTCTTGTCCCTCATCCACTGCTCCTCAGGCTGTCTTCTCATCTCAACCACAGGGTCTCTCTTCCTTACTTTACAACAGCCATTCCCAGAATGTTAAAAATCCTTTCATTCCCGAATTCTTTGCCATCACAAAAAAAGCTGCCATGAACATTTTTGTACAAATATGTTCTTTCCCCTATTTTTGATGTGCCACACTTTCTTTATAAATTCCCCATTTCATGAATATCTGTTTCCTGTTTTCTACTATATGTTTTGTTATATTTAGGATTTTTCTTTCTTTCTTTGACATCTTTGAGTATATGCCAGTTTTAGTATCCCTGGGGTAAATAATTTGGACAGCTATGTTTTTAGGATAGATTAAAATTGATCCCCATAATGGTTGACCCAATGACCAAAGCCACCCATAGTGTATTGCTATGTTCCTGTCTTTCCACACACCCTTCAATTTAACTGTTTCCATTTATGGTAATTTTAGGCAAAATTAGCCTCACATTGCTGCATTTCCTTTTTATCTAGGAGCCCAACATCCATATTTATTATACTTTGGAATGGAAATCCAAATCTTATTCTTAAGCACCATCTTTTATTGACAAAAATATTTTATTGACATCTTTCATTTTTATATTACCTAGATTTTCCTTTCTTTATTTCTTCATATCTCCACCAAATCCAGTTCTTAAAACAGATTTTTAACAAAACAATTTTTCTAACAAAAAATTTAAAGAAGAAAAAGAGGAAAAACCACTTTTCAAAAAAGTTCTACATAGAAAATAAATATAACATTAAATGTTATGTTCAACACAAATGAACTCCTCACACTCAAAAAATCTGGGAAAATCTTTTCTCACATACCTTCTTTGGGGCCAAGATTATTGTTTATAATATGGCAACAATAAATTTTGATTGTTTTGTGGCTATTTTTCTTTTCAATTCCATTTTATTTCCATTTATTGTTGAGGTGATCGTTTATATTATTTTCCTCTTCTTGTTTACTAACACCATTTATCCTCTTATGTTGTGTATATAATCGATACTGATGATATTTTATTTCTTAGCCAGTACCACTGTTTGCTATATTATTTGCAATCTAGTTGTGCTAGGACACTTTCACATTTTTTCCATGAATTCCCTTGATGTTCTTTGTTCTTCTAGATTAATTTTGTTATCATTTTTCTAGTTATATAAAATAATTTTTGACAGTTTGATTTGTATGGCACTGAATAAATAAATTTAGATAGAACTGTCATTTTTATTATATTAGCTTGGCCTATATGGAGTATTCTTTCAAATGGTTGTTAATAGTCGATGGTTCTTTTGAGTACAATTTGTTCATATCCTTTGACCACTTTTCTTTTGGGGAATAGCTTTTTTATATCTTTTTAATCAACTGTTCAACTCTCAACTGTACTTTTATCTTCTGAAGTACCTACTTTCAATCAGGTGATAGCAAAATTGCTACCTATTCCCCTAGTGCATTCTATTTCTTATCCATTATTTCATCATCCCCTAGTAAAGCTTTCTAGGTTTTTCCTGGTTGTGTCATTGATGAATTTACATTGATGAAAGTACAGTTGCTGTAATGTTAAAAATGATACAACCAGAAGAAATCCAGAAAATGTTACTAGGGATGATAGAGTCAGGATCACCAAATAGTACCTATTTTTATAATGTAAAAATATGTCAATATATGATTTCTGTACTTTATATATCCTATAAATCTTCAATTTTAAAAATGTAAATCCCTAGTCTATTTAGCATTTTAAAAAATTAGAGCTGGATTGGGTAGGGGGGGGGGGGGGAAACCTGATGGAATAATTGCAAGCAAGTTGTGCCAGACAGTGTGAAAGAATAAATGTAATCCACCTCTTATTCAAAAAGCACTGCACATCCGCTTAATACAATGATTTAGCCACTGGGCAAAGAAAGTAACTCCTTGATGGCTAATGATCTGATTAAACCACAATGGGTAGATTGCAAACTGTTATAGTTAAGGGTATCAGAAATTCACAAATGAAGTAGGTTTTCTCCAAAAAAGCACAGATCCTGACTGATGTAAGATGGAAATTTGCAGGAAAGAAAGTATGAGAAATAAATAGACCTAAAAGGACCTAAAATTTCACCTTTGTGTATTCAGAAATGAAGAAATTTTTCACATTTTATTTAATTAGTGAAGATCTGTGTAAAATTTCTTTTCCTACATCATTTCAGTCAATGGTTTACAATAATGTCACAATCTGTGTTTACCCTCTCCCTGCTTTGCACCATCTGTATGCCTTACATTTCTCAGAATGGGAAAAAACCCCTAAAGATAGATTATCTTTACCCCAGCTGCACTTTTTTTTCTGTTTATTTTGTGAAAGTATTATGCTAAAGTCTCTTTCCCCACTCTCCCATCAGGAAATGGATCAAAATGTATAGCAAAATATGTGGTACTATTTCCTCAGAATAATGCACCCAAGATTGAGACAGAAGAGAAAGGTTTTTTTTTTTTTTTTAAGTGCTAACAGCTTAAACTGAATAACCAGAAACAGGTGAAATATAGGACACAAAATGAAGGAAATGATTTCTGCTGCCTTTAAAAATCTGCTTTAATACCATTAGGACAAAGACCTCAAATACATTTACTTTTGAAAAAAGAAACTTTCATGAAGCAGAAAAAGACCTCAGAGAGCACGAATAGAGCTAACAGCCCTAGAAGGTTAATTCTTGTATGAGAACCCAAATACATTATATTTTTCTCTCCTGGTATGTCATTCCATCCTGCATTATCAACTGAGTATAGTCAAACAATGATGTATTTAAATAAAAAAATTTAATGCATAAAAATAATCATGACAGTTCAGGAAATAGCATAAATGTGTCTATACCTGGTAGACAATAACAATAATCCTTTGAGTTTTCCCTGTCATTTTTCTCTGAAAAGCTCAAATTGTGTATCAGAATATCTCTGTAATGTGATAGAATCAGGTATTTCTTTCTCTCCCATTTTACAAAGAGAACATTTTTGGCACAAGCAAGTTAAATTATTTGCTCAAGATCAAATGTTGTCAGTGATAAAATCTAAATCAGGACATAGTCTCCTTAACCCCCACTCCCACGTTCCTCCCTCTAGATTTTATAGTAAATGCAAGGTTCAAGAATTTGTGTTATTAGCACATTAGAAGCAGGATTTGAAGTCCTAACCTTAATAAAGCTTTCATTGTAATCAATGCCTAATGAATTGGTGCCAGCTGTTTCTTCCCCTGTTTTGAGATGTAAAAAATAAAGACACTGGGGGCAGCTGGGTATCTCAGTGGATTGAGAGCCTGGCCTAGAGATGGGAAGTCCTGGGTTCAAATTTGGCCTCAGACACTTCCAGCTGTGTGACCCTGGGAAAGTCACTTGACCCTCATTGCCTAGCCCTTAACACTCTTCTGCCTTGGAACCAATACACAGTATATTGCTTCTAAGACAGAAGGTAAGGGTTTAAAAAAAAGAGATTCAGAAGGAGGCTAAATACAGTATTATATGAAGCATGATTGAATGCTTATTACTCATATGACATTGGGCAAATCACTTACCCTTTATAGGCTTCAGTTTCTTCATCTCTAAAATGAAGGACTTGGAATAAATGGTTTCTGAGTTGCCTTCCAGATCTAAGCCTATGATTTCTATAATTCTTTTTAAGCTGAGAGTGGAAAAAAAACTTAGGAGACCCATCACTAAAATCTTTAAATAATTTAAGGGCAAGCATGTTCAAGATGAATTATATTTATTCTCCTTATCTCCAGAGGGGAAGATCAGAACAAATGAATAAAAGTTATAGTGAAATAGATTTTGGTTCAAAAGAAGAAATAATTTTCTAACAATTAAGAATTTTGAAAAATGGGATGATCTGCCTCAAAAAAAAATAATGGTTACCAAATTCCTTAAAGGTTTGACAATCAATCCTCATTTAATATTGGAGATATAGAGTTGTTTTTGTTCCATCATTTTTCAATCATGTCTAACTCTTTGCAACCCCATTTAGGGTTTTCCTGGCATAGATACTGGAGTGGTTTGCCATTTCCTTCTCCAGATCATTTTCCATATGAGGAAATGGAGGCAAAGTCACTTGCCCAGGGCCACAGAGCTGGTAAGAATCTCTGGAAGATGAGTCTTCCTGACTCCAGATCTGACACTCAATCCATTACACCTACCCTGATGGATGGTTTTTTGATAGGCTCCTAAATATGCTATTTGACAAATGCCATAAAGTCCCATTGAGGACTGCCTTTCTTTCACATCTATGAATAGAACTATAGCAAAGGTTAAATAAATTATGTTCCTTCTGTGAATAGTAATACATCTTTCTCCAGCTTTCTGCATGGATGTTATTCTTATCCTCAAAAACCCTAGAAACCATAAGCAGTTTTACCAGATTTATTTTTTGCAACAAAGAAAATGAAACTTTGTTGTGTTTTCATGCTCCTAGTGCATCCCCATCACCAGATGGCTTGAAGCTGATCGAAATTAGAAGCTGCTTAAGGCCATCCTAATTTCTCATTTCATTCACATTGTGATTTTCTGTGAGATTTTAGCCCTGGGAAGGCGGACACACAGTTCTTTGCAGCCTACAGCATATGCTTGGGTCCTGGTTTGGCTGTGCATCTCTGCTTTCTCCATAGCTCTTTTCAGTGTGGAACTACATGCATCCTTCCCACAGAGGGGCATAAACAATCTTACTTGAGTCGGTTTAAATCTGTTGCTGCTTTAACACTGGGATGTCAAAATGGGGCTGGGGAGTTTGGGTACCTGTGTTGTTGCAACCGTGATTTCCAAACTATGTCTGTTCATGAGACAAATTCAACTCAGCAGGGCATGTCAACGAGTCCTTCCAAGTGATTGGACATTTTTTAAACCACTTACCAAAGAAGGTGGGACTTCTTTTCAGTGAATGTCCAAAGATGGATATTACGATGGTCCATTTGTATTTAAGAAAGGGTGATGCAACTAATGCTCCCAGGGAACTTGTCTAGTTATAATTTATTGATGTGGAAATGAAGGATCCAGTGAGGACATGTACCAGCCTGTGGAATAACCATGACATCATGCTGGTCCTGTTTCAACAAGCACTTCTGTATACATTGTCTGTTGAGAAGCAGCTCAGCCTGCACACTGACCAGGGTGGTGCTTGACTGGTGAAACTTACACTGTCAGTAAGCACAAAGGGAGGAGGCGCCCCTTACACATGCACACAAATTACAACCCATTCATTCTAAATAAGGTGGCACACAAGAGAGGGTTAAAAACAAAATTCCCCTTTGGCACTATATCTATAGATCGGTGAATCACTTCAATAGTCTCTTTGCCTATTTCTATCTAATAGTCCCCAAGAGAAAGGAGCCTAGACTGACCAGAAAATGATTTTTTACTCCATAATTAAATTAATCATTTATTACATGATGACAGGGTGATATCCATAACACTAGGTACTGTTGGATACAAAGATGAATGAGATAAGCAGTCCCTGTTCTCATGAAGCTTACAATCTATTAAGGGAGATAAGATATGTTCATATATTCAGAACCATAAAGCAAGATAGGATGCATGAGAGAGTTTCAAGTGCCAAACGAGATCAGGAGAGAATCAGATTCAAGAGGTCCAAAATTGAACTCATTCTCTTTTCCCTAAACCTAGCTCTCTTCCAAATGCCCCTATTTTTGTCAACAGCATTATTGTCTTGTCTCCTAGATTCATCAGTGTGATATTTGAATCTTCTCCCTCTGTGACATTTTTATTTTTATTTTATTTTTTTAAACCCTCACCTTCCATCTTGGAGTCAATACTGTGTATTGGCTCCAAGGCAGAAGAGTGGTAAGGGCTAGGCAATGGGGGTCAAGTGACTTGCCCAGGGTCACACAGCTGGGAAGTGTCTGAGGCCAGATTTGAACATAGGACCTCCCATCTCTAGGCCTGGCTCTCAATCCACTGAGCCACCCAGCTGCCCACTGTGACATTTTTTAAAAAAATATTTTATTTGATCATTTCCAAGCATTATTCATTAAAGACAAAGATAATTTTCTTTTCCTCCCTCCCTACCCCCCATAGTCGACGCGTGATTCCACTGGGTATCACATGTGTTCTTGATTCGAACCCTTTGCCATGTTGTTAGTATTTGCATTAGAGTGTTCATTTAGAGTCTCTCCTCTATCATGTCTCCTCAACCGCTGTAGTTGGGCAGTTGCTTTTCCTCGGTGTTTCCACTCCCACAGTTTATCCTCTGCTTATGGATAGTGTTTTTTCTCCTAGATCCCTGCAGATTGTTCAGGGACATTACACCGCTACTAATGTAGAAGTCCATTACGTTCGATGATACCACAGTGTGTTTGTCTCTGTGTACAATGTTCTCCTGGTTCTGCTCCTCTCGCTCTACATCACTTCTTGGAGGTTGTTCCAGTCGCCATGGAACTTCTCCACTTTATTATTCCTTTTAGCACAATAGTACTCCATCACCAACATATACCACAGTTTGTTCAGCCATTCCCCAATTGATGGGCATCCCCTCGTTTTCCAGTTTTGGGCCACCACAAAGAGCGCAGCTATGAATATTCTTGTACAAGTCTTTGTGTCCATTATCTCTTTGGGGTACAGACCCAGCAGTGCTATGGCTGGATTAAAGGGTAGATATTCTTTTGTCACCCTTTGGGCATAGTTCCAAATTGCCCTCCAGAATGGTTGGATCAGTTCACAACTCCACCAGAAATGAATTAATGTCCCTACATTGCCACATCCCCTCCAGCATTCATTACTTTCCTTTGCTGTTATGTTAGCCAATCTGCTAGGTGTGAGGTGACACCTCAGAGTTGTTTTGATTTGCATCTCTCTGATTATAAGAGATTTAGAACACTTCATGTGCTTGTTAATAGTTTTGATTTCTTTATCTGAAAACTGCCTATCCTTGTCCCTTGCCCATTTATCAATTGGAGAATGGCTTGGTTTTTTGTACAATTGATTTAGCTCTTTATAAATTTGAGTAATTAAACCTTTGTCAGAGGTTTCTATGAAGATTTTTTCCCAATTTGTTGTTTCCCTTCTGATATTAGTTAAATTGGTTTTGTTTGTACAAAAGCTTTTTAGTTTGATGTAGTCAAAATTATTTATTTTACATTTTGTGATTCTTTCTATGTCTTGCTTGGTTTGAAGGTCTTTCCCTTCCCAAAGGTCTGACATGTATACTATTCTGTGTTTACCCAATTTACTTATGGTTTACTTCTTTATGTTTAAGTCATTCACCCATTTTGAATTTATCTTGGAGTAGGGTGTCAGGTGTTGATCAATTCCTAGTCTCTCCCACACTGTCTTCCAATTTTCCCAGCAGTTTTTATTGAATAGTGGATTTTTATTCCAAAAGCTGGGATCTTTGGGTTTATCGTATACTGTCTTGCTGAGGTCGCTTGCCTCCATTCTATTCCACTGATCCTCCTTTCTGTCTCTTAGCCAGTACCAAATTGTTTTGATGACTGCTGCTTTGTAATATAGTTTAAGGTCAGGGACTGTAAGGCCTCCATCATTTGTGTTTTTTTTTTTCATTATTTCCCTGGATATCTTTGATCCTTTGTTATTCCAAATGAACTTTGTTATGGTTTTTTCTAAATCAGTAAAGAAATTTTTGGGGAGTTCAATGGGTATGGCACTAAATAGATAAATAAGTTTGGGTAGGATGGTCATTTTATTATATTGGCTCATCCTATCCATGAGCAGTTAATGTTTTCCACTTGCTCAAGTCTAGTTTTAGTTGTGTGGAGAGTGTTTTGTAGTTGTGTTCATATAGTTCCTGTGTTTGTCTCAGGAGATAGATTCCTAGGTATTTTATTTTGTCTAAGGTTATTTTGAATGGGATTTCTCTTTCTAGTTCTTGCTTCTGAGCTGTGTTGGAGATATATAGAAATGCTCATGACTTACGTGGGTTTATTTTGTATCCTGCAACTTTGCTAAAGTTGTTGATTATTTCAATTAGCTTTTTGGTTGAATCTCTAGGTTTCTTTAAGTAGACCATCATGTCATCTGCAAAGAGTGATAACTAGGTCTCCTCCTTGCCTATTTTGATGCCTTCAATTTCTTTTTCTTCTCTAATTGCTACTGCTAGTGTTTCTAGTACAATGTCAAATAGTAGAGGTGATAATGGGCATCCTTGTTTCACTCCTGATCTTATTGGGAATGAGTCTAGTTTATCTCCATTGCAGATGATATTAGCTGATGGTTTTAGATATATACTGTTTATTATTTTTAGGAACAATTCCTTCTATTCCTATGCTTTCCAGTGTTTTTAATAGGAATGGGTGTTGTATTTTATCAAAGGCTTTTTCTGCGTCCATTGAAATAACCATGTGGTTCTTGTTGGTTTGCTTGTTGATGTGGTCAATTATGTGGATGGTTTTCCTAATATTGAACCAGCCTTGCATCCCTGGTATAAATCCTACTTGATCATGGAGAATGACCCTTCTGATCACTTGCTGGAGTCTTTTTGCTAGTATCCTATTTAAGATTTTTGCATCTATATTCATTAGGGAGATTGGTCTATAGTTTTCTTTCTCTGTTTTTGACCTGCCTGGTTTTGGAATCAGTACCATGTTTGTGTCATAAAAGGAATTTGGTAGAACTCCCTCTTTGCTTATTATGTCAAATAGTTTGTATAGTATTGGGATTAACTGTTCTCTGAATGTTTGATAGAATTCACTGGTGAATCCATCAGGCCCTGGGGATTTTTTCTTAGGAAGTTCTTTGATGGCTTGTTGCATTTCATTTTCTGATATGGGATTATTTAAGAATTCTACTCCTCCTTCTGTTAGTCTAGGCAGTTTGTATTTTTGTATATATTCATCCATATCACCTAGGTTGGTGTATTTATTGCCATATAATTGGGCAAAGTAATTTTTAATGATTGCCTTAATTTCCTTTTCATTGGAGGTGATGTCCCCCTTTTCATCTTTGATGCTGTTAATTTGCTTTTCTTCTTTCCTTTTTTAATTAGGTTGAGCAGTACTTTGTCTATTTTGTTTGTTTTTTCAAAGTACCAGCTTCTTGTCTTATTTATTAAATCAATAGTTCTATCATTTTCAATTTTATTAATTTCTCCCTTAATTTTTAGGATTTCTAGTTTGGTTTTCTGCTGGGGGTTTTTTATTTGATCACTTTTGATTTTTTTTATTTGCATTTCCAAATCATTGATCTCTGCTCTCCCTTGTTTGTTAATATATGCACTCAGGGATATGAATTTACCTATGATTCCTGCTTTGGCTGCATCCCAAAAGCTTTGAAAGTATGTCTCGCCATTGTCATTTTTCTCAATGAAATTATTAATTGTTTCTATGAATTTTCTCTAACTAAACAATTTTGGAGTATCATATTGTTTAATTCCCAATTAGTTTTTGATTTGATTTTCCATGTACCATTACTGATCATTATTTTTATTGCCTTGTGATCTGAAAAGGCTGCATTTATTATTTCTGCTTTTCTGCATTTGTGTGCCCTTTTTCTGTGACCTAATGTATGGTCAATCTTTGTGAATGTGCCATGTGGTGCTGAGAAGGTGTATTCCTTTTTATCCCTATTTATTTTTCTCCATATGTCTATTCATTCTAATTTTTCTAAGATTTCATTCACTTCTTTTACCTCTTTCTTATTTATTTTTTGATTTGATTTATCTAAATTTGATAATGATTGGTTCAAGTCTCCCACTAATATGGTTTTATTGTCTATTTCTTCCTTCAATTCTCCTAGTTTCTCCATTAGAAATTTGGTTGCTATATTATTTGGTGCATACATGTTGATTAGTGATATTTCCTCATTATCTAAAGTCCCTTTTAACAAAATATAATTACCTTCCCTATCCCTTTTGATCAGAACTATTTTTGCTTTGGCTTTTTCAGATATCATGATTGCCACTCCTACCTTCTTTCTGTCAGTTGAGGCCCAGAAGGTCTTACTCCATCCTTTAATTCTGACCTTGTGGGTGTCTACCTGCCTCATGTGTGTTTCTTGAAGACAACATATGGTAGGGTTTTGGATTTTAATCCATTCTGCTATTCGTCTACCTTTTATGGGTGAGTTCATCCCATTCACATTCAAAGTTATGACTGTCACTTGTGGACTCCCTGGCATTTTGATATCCCTCCCTAATTCTAACCTTTCTTCTTCAGCTCTACCTTTTAGTCCAGTGATTTACTTAAATCAGTCCCCCTTGTTCCCTCCCTTGATATGTTACCCTTTCTAGTCCCTCCCCTTTTGTTCCCTCCCCCTCCCCCCTCTTCTTCCCTCCCTTTCTTGTGTTCCCTCACCCCTACCCCCCTTGGTTTTCCCTTCTCTCTACCCTTGTTGGGTAAGATAGAATTCAAGATCCCAATGGATCTGGATGTTCTTCCTTCTCAGAGTTGATTTCCCTGAGAGTAAGGTTTATATGAAAACTCTCTTCCTCGCCTTCTTATAGGAGTTTTCTTCCCCTCCCCTTCCCATGTGAATCTTTGTGTGAGAACCATTATTCTATTTGGTCTTTCTTTTACCCCTATTTACACATTACATTTTCCCCACCTATTAATATACATAGATTGATATAAATGTAGTCCTTATAGAAGAGAGTTTGAGTAAAAGAAAAAGATAACATTTTTCTCCTTTTCCCTTTCCTTCATATTTACTTTTTCAGGTATTACATGCTCTTTGTTTTTCAATATCAAACTTTCCACAGAGCTCTGGTCTTTTCTTTGCAAAAACTTGGAAGTCTTCTATTTTGTTGAATGCCCATACTTTCCCTTTGAAGTATATAGTCACTTTTGCTGGATAGCTGATTCTTGGTTGAAGGCCCAGCTCTCTTCACTTTCAGAAAATCATGTTCCATTCCTTATGATCATTCAGAGTGGAACTTGCAAGGTCTTGTGTGACCCTGATTAGCATTCCTTTATATCTAAATTGTCTTTTTCTGGCTTCTTGTAAGATTTTTTCTTTTGCTTGAAAGCTTTGGAGTTTGGCAATTACATTCCTGGGAGTTGTCTTTTGGGGATTTAGTGTAGAGGGTATTCTGTGAACTCTTTCAGTGTCTGTATTGCCCTCTTGTTCTAGGATCACTGGGCAATTTTCTTTGATTATATCTTGTATTACGATGTGGAGTTTGCTGTTTGTTTCTTGCTTTTCTGGTAGTCCAATTATTCTTAAATTGTCTCTTCTCCCTCTATTTTCCAAGTCTATGACCTTGTCAGTGAGATATTTTATGTTCTCTTCTAATTTCTTGGTCTTTTGGCTTTGCTTTATTAATTCTTGCTCATCTTCTAGTTGCTTAATTCTGACCTTTAAATCCTGGTTTTCCTTTTCACTTTGGTCAAACTGGTTTTGTAGATGTGTGAATTTCTTTTGCATTATTTCCCACTTTTCCTCCCAGAAGGCTTCCATCTTTTTGATCCTTTCTGATTAAGATTCTTCATGGGTTTTTGGAGAGTTTCCATTTCCTTTGGAAGGTTTCAGAACATTTGCTTGTGTTTCCTCTTCTATGTCCTCTTGTTGTTGTATTTTTGCTCCATAAAATGTGTCCAGAGTCACCCCCTTCTTCTTGTTTTTCTTGGAATTTTGAGGCTTTTGTGCTTTTGTGGAGTTGGCCATCTCTATCTGAGTGGGGAGGACTAGCTCTTCTTATCTCTGTCTGGTGTTCAGAAGTTTTAGCCCTAGGCAGATTGTCCGTTCTATTCAGTTGTTGTTCTGTCTTCCCAGGGAAGCCAGGAATTGCTGGTGTTTCCGTGTTACTGCCCTCCTCAGTTCCCTCTTGATGCTTCTCCATTGTCTTACTTCCATGCTCTGAGCCTGGCTCGGCACTCTCTGCAAGGTGTTTTAATGACTTTGCTGGCCAGAAGACCCAGCACTCTGACGGGGGAGGGGCTGCGGCTTCCCCAAGCTCCATGGGCTCCTGATAGGATTAGCTTTCCCTGGGTTAAACTGAGTATTCCCTGAGGCATGGACCTTCCATGAGACTGGGATGGAAGGATCCAGCCAGGGGGCTACAGGCTCCCCCAGTCTCTCTCTATTTCCATGCTGTCTGTGTTGGGTGCCCCCTCGTCTGAGTCAGATTGTTTTTAGGAAGAGGCCTTCAGAATAGCCGGCCCTGTGGCTCTGAGGTTCCCTCTGCTGCCTTGGACTCAGCTCTCTCGGTTGGGGGTGATGGGTCCTGGGACCTTCCTTCTGCCTACCCCTTAGGTCTGAGTGATCTCGGGTTCTGGCTTTTTTGGGGGGGGGCATACCTTTTGATCCAGGTCTAGGAGGAGGATTCCCAGGGTCTATGCTGTTGTTCATTTTGAATTTCGGTGCCCTAGGAGCATATAGCTTGAGATCGGTAAGGAAGGGTTTCCGGAGGTCTGAACTTTAGCTTTCTCTAAGCCGCCATCTTGACCGGAAATCTCCCCCTGTGACATTTTTATATGTACATGTTTTTCCTAATAGCATACAAGTTCTTTGAAGCTAGGGACTGATTTATCTTGGTCTAGAATATGGCAGGCAATTAAATATTCCTTCCCTTCCCTTCTCTTCCCTTCCTTCCTTCCTTCCTTCTCCTTCCTCCCTCCCTCCCTCCCTCCCTCTCTCTCTCTCTCTCTCTCTCTCTCTCTCTCTCTCTCTCTCTCTCTCTCTCTCTCTCTCTCTCTCTCTCTCTCTCTCTCTCTCTTCTTTCTTTCTCTATGTATTTATGTATCTATGTGTATATCTATGTATCTGTGTATCTATATATGCATTCCCATTCATTTATAAAAGACCTCACATTAATATCACACATTTAGATTTCCAAAGAGATTAATATTATATATATATATATATGAGCCCTATGTCAGCCCTAAGAGATAAGTATTATTATCCCGGTTTATAAATGAGGAAAGTGAGGCCTATAGAACCTACATATCTTGCCCAGAACCACAAAGCTAGCTTCTTTGAGAGGAAGAATTTGAATTCAGGTCTTTCTGACTCCAAATCCAGGTATCAATCCTCTATTTCATACTTCTTCTGAACACATAAATACTCAAGCACTAGTGAACACCTATACATCCACACTTTTTTTTTCTGTGAGAGTATGTATATGAGAAAGAGAGGGAGAGAAGGGGAGGGTGAGTCAGAGATAGAGAGAGACAACAGAAATTTCATCAATGTGGAAAATTCCTCTGAGATTTGAATTCATTCTCATTAGAGTCTTAACGAATTGCCTGGTCCATTGAGAGTTTAAGTGGTTTACTCAAAGTCACACAATATTTTGCCCAAGAGAACCAGAAATCTGGTTCTTCCTGACTCTTAGTCCATCATTTCATATATTATCCTTGTTGCCACTCTCACTAATATATTGCATGCATACATACGTGCACATTGTTCATAACAAAATAAACAATGTCACATAGCATTGAATGCCAAAACAGAATTAGAGAAGGTGGACTAGGAGTTCTTAGATTCTGTTAAGGTAAAATTTAGGGTTGTTGACTAAATGTATTATGTTAGTGGTCACCAGGGATTAAAATTCAATCCCAATAAAATGCTCAAGTCAGTTTGGGATTTTATGGTGGTTTAATTACAATAGCGGGAAGAAATTAAGAAGAAGGAAAAGAAGGGAAGGATATAAGATTTTCTTCAATCTGGATAAGCCAAGGGAAGTTCAGAGGCCTCAGCCAAGGGGCCTTCTCAGAAGATTAAATCTAGCTCGGCTTCCAGCCATGAGATCTCCTCCAAGATGATGGGCCTCCTTGGAGGATAGTGCCTTCAGGAGGTAAAGGAAAGGGGGAGTCAGCCTTAATCACTCACCAAGGCCGATTCAGGGAAGATGTCTCACCTAAGCCATGCTACAGAGCTACTCCCAGTGACCTCCCCTGCCAAAGTCCACCAAGACCTCAAGCCCGCCAAACTGCCAAGATCTCCCAAAGCGGTGAAGAGAGTGATCACAGGAAGTGACGCAAATTATATAGACCATTTTTTACATCACTTCCTGCATCTCACATGTACCAATGGTGGTTTAAGCTTGGCTTAGGGCAGCCCAGGGGATCAGTTAGTTGTTTCTGATTTGTCACTTGCTAGCATATACCAGTCATAGGCCTTCTTCCTCACAGTTAATCCTTAAGTGGGGGTGTATACATTCCTGGTTGCTAGAATTCTAAAGACTAAGCAGAGTGGAGTAAATCTAAAATTCACAATTCCTAATATTCCCCAAACTTCATAATAAAAACCTATTCTTCATCCTTAGTGCTTCTTTTACCTGTCTTTAGTACCTCTCCTTTAAAGAAAAAGCTACCTCTAAGCCAAGAGGAACTCCTTTGTGACCTTGGCTTATCTTGGTGAAGACCTAGCTTCATATCTCCTCTTCATCCAGACCTTATGTCACTGTTCTGTCCCCTTTCCAAAGACCTTTATATAGGGTGCACTTTTACAGAAACTTTTGACCAATGTCTTCAACAACGACTAAGATTACATGTTCTTATATGACAGGCACCAGTTCCATGTTTGTAATATATAAATTAATACTGAGAAAATGTAGTTTTAAAACAAAGAGGGGAAGCTGGGTGACTCAGTGGATCAAACTCCAGGCTGGAGATGGGAAGTCCTGGGTTCAAATGTGGCCTCAGAAACTTTCTACCTATGTGACCCTGGGCGAGTCATTGAACCCCAATTAGATAGTTCTTACCACTCTTCTTCCTTGAAATCAATGCTTAGTATCAATTCTAAGACAGAAGGTGAGGTTTTTTAAAAAGAAAGAGACAGGACAGACTAAAATAGAGATATTTGTTTTTCTGATTTTTTAAAATGCTTTGAAATGAGACAAAAGCACCTTTTCCATGTTAAAATCATTATTATCTGGAGCGCATATTAATATGAGGGTTTCCTGTGAAGATGAACTCAATAAAAATGTGGGAGTAGATATAAAAATACTCTGGATGAATATTCTTTATCTTAAATGTATCTTTTGTTTAAAATTGATAGTAAATTACTGAGATCTGGTATTAATCTGAAGAAGCTTTCTATTGTATTACTTATAACCCCTTCATTAAGTTTAAAAGAAATATTTTCTCTTACATGACTGAAAGCTTAATAGAAACTTAAGTTCATTAACAGAAATAAATACTCATTTATATATACAATGTAATTTTAGTCAGGAAAAACCAAAGTCTGGTTCTGACAACAAGTATATGAGCATCAGCAACTCATTTAGCCCCTTTCACTTTCAGTTTCCTCATCCATAAAATGGACATTTTAAGATTTACATTGTGTGTGCACTTTACAGATTTCTTGTGAAGAAAGTGCTGTTATTCCTAAAATAATATGAGAATGTAAGTGATTATTATAGAGTAGTACTATAAAAATATTTTTGCAGCTCTTCTTTGTGGTAGCAAAAAATAGAAATTGAAGTATCCTCCATCAGTTGGGGAAATTGATGAACAAATTATGGTATAAGATTACAAATGGAAAACTATTTCTTTATGAAAAATGAGGAACAGTAGGATTTCAGAAAAACCTGGAAAGATTTGCATAATTGATTCAAAATGGAATGAGCAGAACCAGAGGAAAGTAACAACATTTTTTTGATGAACAACTGTGAATGATTTAGTTATTCTTGGTAATAAAATGATCCACAACAATCTTAGAAACTTATCATAAAAAATGCCATCTGCCTCCAGAGAGGACTGATAAAGTCAAAATGAAGACTAGACCATAATTTTCTTCTTCTTTTTCTTCTTTGAGTTCTCTTCCACAAAATGGAATGGAAATATAATATGGAAAAATGGCTTACATTATTTCACATATAAAATCTGTATCAGATTGTTTACCATCTCAGAAAGGGGGAAGAGGTAGGAGTGAGTAAGGGAAAAAGGAAGAGAAAAAGAGAGAACGAATTTGGAACTTAAAAATTTTAAATGAATGTTAAAATTGTTTTTATATGTAATTGGGGAAAATAAAATATTATTTAAATTTTTAAATTTTTAAAAATATTTTAAAATTTAGGGGGCAGTTGGGTGACTCAGATTGAAAGTCAGACCTAGAGATGGGAGATCCTAGGTTCAAATCTGGTCTCAGACACTTCCTAGCTGTGTGACCCTGGGAAAGTCATTTAACCCCTATTTCCTAGCCCTTACTGCTCTCCTGTCTTAGAACAGATACTGATAATTGATCCTAAGAATGTAAGGGTTAAAAAAATTAACATTTAAAATTAAAATTAAAATTTTAATAGTTAAAATATTTTTAAAGTACTAATTATAATCATTTTAGTACTCAGTGGAGGACACACTATATTTAGAATCAGATGACCTAGGTTTAAGTCATGGATCTGCCATTTTCTTATTGTTTGACCCTGGCAAGTAATTTAATTTCAAAGGGCCTCAGTTTTCTCATTCATAAAATGAGAAAGTTTGACTAGATAGTCTCTAAGATTCCCTTTAAGAGACAAATCTGTGATCACATCATACAATGGATTCAAGTATAATAAGAAATATTTCAATAGTAACTTTCTTACACAGATACATCACAATGTCCATATTGTCAATAAATTGAAGTAAAAAGGAGATAAGTAGGGGATCATACTGTCTAATTTAATGATGGGTATCATTCAAAAAAGGGGGAAATGGCAAAGATCAAGCTTGGGACCTAAAACACCACATAATTGTTTTAATATCTAATCCTTTCACATTTTGTGTATCACAACCTACATGTTTAGTGAATTTATTTTAAAAGTGAATTAAGGGAAAATTTGTGTAAACTCACCATGACTCCTCTTCCACAAAATAAATTGTTCCCCACTTTATACTCATCAGATGACATTTAGCATTGATCCAATGTGTATCCACTTCCAAATGTGGTCTGGAAAATTTTTTTCTCTTCTGATTACATAAGCATATGTGTACAAAAAACCCAAAACCTCTTAAAGGAACATGAATAAATGAATGAATAAAAAAGTACTAAACACTTGATATGTACCAGTCACTAAGGAATTGCAAATATAAACAAACAAGATAATCTCTGCCTTCAGGTAATTTATATTCAAATGAGGAAGACAACACATATGTAGGAGTGATGGTCAGGAAGAGGTTTTTGGGAAGGGGATGTCAGAAAAAAAAATTGTATGGGGCAACTAATTGACACAGCCTTACTAGGAATGGTAGTCCTTATTTAAAATGACATTCTCAAAGTTAGAGTTGGTTAGAAAGCAGTGAGTGTGATGGGGGTGGGACTTTTATGGCATTATAGGAAAATGGAAGAGAAGTGATGTGGTGGGATCTGAGCCTGGGGAAGATAAAGTGAATGTTCATCAATCAGAGTCCAGAGTTCCTACTTGCAATACACAACATGGTATATATGCCCAAATACGGAACTATGTATCCAGAACTACAGAGCATATCTTTTTTCAAAGAAGATCATTTAGCCACTAATCTAATCTTAAAGAACTGAGAAACTGGGCACATCTTTTGTAAAAAAAGAACATAAATTTTGAATTGTATTGAGGGGAAGGTAGGAATCAGAGAATTATCATGAAAGCACTAAGAAAAAGAGGAAAAAAATGAGAGAAACTAGCCCCTCTCCCTTTTCCCTAAACCCCAGGCTTGTCTTCAAAGATGTGATAGTGGGAAGAATCAGAGGATTTCTTAGCTGGAAAGGACCTCACATGGTTAGCAAGTGACTCACCCTCCACAATAAATCTGATGAGTACACATCAAGTCTTTGTTTAAAAAAATTTGAAGGAAGGAAAAACACTCTACTTTACAAGACAGATCATTCTCCTTTTCGATTGCTCTTATATTAGAAAGTTTTTGGTTTTTTTTCTTGCACTAAACCTAAATTTGCCTTTTTCAAAAGCACAAGTTGTGAGATGACAGGGGAAAACTATTTACCTTTTCTCATGCTGTAGGCTGCAAAGCAAAGGTATAGCAGTTTTCCCTTGTCCAAACGGGATGATAGTTGTGTTTTTCAAAGCCAACACAGAAAAAAGATCCTAACTTCAAATTGTATTTTGAGCTACTTTGTAAGTTACCATATTACTGATTTATACTAGAAATAGTCATGCCAACAGAAGTTACAATATTTCAACTTATTTATAGTTATATGTGGGTAGAGTCAGAACAGATCTTGCCCTAGAACATTCCCTGGTATAAATGTCCACATAATAAGAGTTTTCAAAAATTTCATATGACATTAAAGCTGGAAAAGACCTTAATCAATGCCAGGTCTAATCCATTGTTTAGCATCATTTGAGGAGGTTATAGAATAACCAGTTTTGTAATTCAGACCTTGTTATCTCTTAATCCAGTGGTCTTTCCACAAGGACTTCTTCCTCTGATATAATACATTTGAACTCTGATCATTCTATATTATCATTGATCATTTTCATTATAAAAGGAATCTTCACAAAATCATTCAAAAAGTGTTCTTTTAATAGTATTGAAATATTTGATCTACAAAAAAATCACAATTTTTCAGAAAAAAGCTATTACTACAAAAAGCAAGGCATGCCAATAATCTATTATCTACTTAGTCCTCATGAGTTTTTTCATAGAAAATCTTATTTCTGTAATAAAATATTCTACAAAGAATATCTCCCTGCTTCAGATTTTCTTGAAAATCTGTTCACTTCCTTAATTTTGACATTTTTGCATTTTTACTCCAAATGAACAATGGCAGAAGCAGAAGATTCTATTGGCTATGACAGAAAACATTAATGCCAATATATTCTCCCCAGTAGGAAAGGATCAACTTCTTATATCCTTTTTATCAATTATTTTGATATATTGAAAGACTTTTGGGAAGAGACCTTGTCAGCTTCAATTCCGAGCAGTACTTAATATGCCATTGACCAAATGCAAATTGTCCTTATTATTCTGGGTACTTAAGCTGCCTCATTTTGTGACCTATGGATTAAGGGCCAGGATTCCATAAATAACCATGATGACATCCTCCTTGAATTTATGTCAGGGGCAAGGCAATATGATTATCCTCTTGACAGGAGAAGTAATGGAAGGTTTTCACTCCTGCATTACTTCAGAAGGTATATTTTTAAGCCAGGAAGAACTGAAAAGGAAGAATGTGATTGGTTGAATTGAATTCTTTTCTTTTTCTTGTAGGTGACACCATTTGTGTAATTTTAGCTCTAATTCCCCAATATATAGCATAATATACTAGCTAGACTTAAACTCAAGAGACGTGATCTTTGACCCTACATATATACTTACTTAACTTTTTAACATACATACTTAACTTCTCAGGCTTGGTTTTGTTTGTTTGTTTGTTTGTTTTTTCCGTGTGTAAAGTAGTAAAAATATGGCATTTGTTCTAAATTGTGTCATAGTATCATTTTGATAAAATCATTTTGCAAACATTAAAAAATTATATGTGAGTTTTTAATCATTAAATATAAAATGGCAATGTCCTTCAGTTGTGTGTTACTCTTTGTAATTCTATGTGGGATTGTCCTCACAAAGATACTGGAAAGATTTGCCATTTCCTTTTCCAGCTTATTTTATAGACAGGGAAACTGAGGCAAGCAAGATTAAGAGACTTGCCCAGAGTCACAAAGATAGTTAAGTGTCTGAGGTTAGATTTGAACTTGGGTTTTCTTGACTAGTCTTGTACTCTATCCACTGTACCACCTAGCTGCCCATAAAGTAATATTAGACTCTCTCCTACTTTCCCATAGGAAAATTAGAATTTACTAAGTCCTTACAAGGTATCAATTCTAGTTACTATCTAAGCACTGGGTAAATCAAAGAAAGGTAAAATAGTTCCTGCCTTAATGAGCTCACATTCTGATGGTGAAAATAACATGGAATAATTATATATGCTTGCAAGATGCATAAAAGTAGATGTAAGGTGGTAAGAAAGGAAAATATCAGCAACTAGAAAGCTCTGAAAAGAACTCCTGTGGAAGAAGGGGTTGGAGGAAAGGGTTTTGAAGGAATCCAAGGAAACAAGGAGCCAAGGAAAAGAGGCACAACATTCCAGGGCTGGGGGACAACTCATTGCCATCTGTGGAAAGAAGACACAGTGACTCTAGGTCTATGGCAGGTTGGGATCAGGATAACAATGATTACAACTCAAGGAAAGTCTATACCCAGGAATGTCAATTGGTCCACTGGATCTCCTTTACCCATCCTTGCAGAAGCCTTTCTCTGGGTTCTGAGATGGACTCTGTTCATTCTGTGGGAAGGAAGGTGGTGTTTCTGACCTTGAAAAGGACACACTCTTCACCCCCTGAATAGCCCACTACTAAAGAAAGGGAGTATACAGCAGGAATAGCAGAGTCAATAGTGGAAACAAAAAAGGTTTTCATTTCTAAAAGACATTTTATTTTGCCATTTTGTTTTTTTAATACTCTGATAACCAGTAAAATATTGTTCTTTGGAGCCAAGCATCATTTGTTACCAAGTGCTTTCAGTGATTGAATTTTGTCATAGTTCAGTAATTTTTAGTCATGTCCAACTCTTTGTGACAACATTTTGGGTTTTCTTGGCAAAAGTGGTTTGCTATTTACATCTACAGCTCATTTTACAATTGATGAAACTGAGGCAAATGAGGTTAAGTGACTTCCTCAGTTTTATATCGCTATTAAGTTTCTGAGGCCAGAATTGAATACAGGAAGATAATTCTTCTTGTCTTCAGGTCCTCACCCTCTATTTACTGTACCATCTAACTGCCCAATAATTGAATAGGAATAGGAAAACCTCCTGAAATCCCAATTCTGATGTATTATTTAAATGAACTTAGCAATATAGCAAGAAATGCTAAGGAATAGCCAAGACTAAAGAAAGATATGGCTCCAATTAACTTACTCTTTCTCTTCATTTTCTTTCCACATGCTTGTGTTTAAATGTATCTAAGATAGTTTATTTTTTCAAATAATTGTTAGTTTGGGGTTGAAAATTTATTAATCTACCATAATGATGTCAGTCAAAAAGTATTTATTCAATGCCTATTATGTTTCAAGCACTGATGTTGGATGTCATTCAATACACACACACACACACATATATATATATATATATGTATATATATCACCACCTCTAGAACCACTACCACCATTACCTTCATGATCATTGTCATCATCATCACCATTTAAGGACACTTTTAAGGTTTGCAAAACTCTTTAAGTCCATTATTTCATTTGTATTTCACAACAGTTCAATGAGATGTGTTATTATTATCCCTATTTTAAAAATGAGAAACTGGAGCTCAGAGAATTAGCAACTTGTCCATTTTCAGATAACAAGGAAGTACAAGAGAAAAAAAAAAGAAATAAGAAAGAAAAAAAGAGAAAGGGATTGAGGAAAAAAAGAGATTTTGAGAAAGAAACAGAGCCTTTTGACTCATCGGTATCACTATTAGGTTTGTATCCTAAAGAGATCAAAGATAGGGAAAAAAGGAGCTCCTTACACAAAAATATTTATAGCAGCTCTTTTTGTGATAGCAAAGAACCATAGAAGGAACTGTTGGAGTCAGTACAAATTGAAGTGTACTATTTTTCAGTTTATTTTCTCCATGAATTTTTTTCTAGTCTAAGTGATATGTCATTTCATTACCTTATCAATATGGAAATATATATATATATATATTATAATATGTGTACAACCCACATCATATTTTCTGACATTAGGGGAAAGAAGAGGGGTAGGAAGGAGAGAACATGGATCACAAAATGTTAGAAAATGATTACTGAGAAATTATACCTATGTAATCTGGTGGGAGGGAACTTATTAAAAATGAGAAGAAAAAATAAAGATTTAGACAGAAACAGATATAGCCTGTGATAGAGAAAAAGAGACTAAGTCATAGAGAGGATATGGCATGGAATTCAGTCATGTCATAGGTAGATGGGTTGAACTTGGCAAGGAAAGAGACTTTTATTCCTCAGAGACAGAAGAAAAAGAAAAGAGGATGGATGAATATATTAAAAGTTATGAAAAGTGGACAGAGATGAGGAAGCACATGACAGATGGCATCATTTTTCTCAGTAGAGCAGGAGAAAAGTCATCCTCTTAAAGAAAGGAATCTGGAACACTGAGGGAAAGCATGAAAGCAAAGAAAATTTGGAATAGCCACTGAGGGGAGAAAAATAAAGTTAGTTAATGGAGATTTGTGAACCAATTGGCATCCATCAGTAAAGGCCAGTCAGCACAGTGGTATGCCTTCTTCCAATAAGTTGCAGCAGCTAGAAGTATGAGTGAATAAATTGAATCTAACCATATATAATCTAGGACTTGGTAGTGACTATTTTCCTACATATGGGGATTAAAACTAGCAGAATGCATCTCAAGTTTTGCAAACCTGAGCCTGTTTGGAAAACAATTTGAATCTTTGACTACAACCAAGCTTGGTTGAACTATAATCACATAATGTACTCCCAGTCAAATCTTCATTATCCTGACTTCAATCAGAGTTTGGAGGAGAGGATTAATTCCTGAAGCAGAATGGCAAAGGGGGGAGGAAGCAGGGAGAATAATCAACCAAATTTATGTAAGTCCTGAAACTTTCCAGTAGCTTTTCCTAGAAGTTATGATAGGACTAGCTGAAAATGGATAGAAGTCAGCTTGGAGGACTTAGGAAAACTTCAATGTGCAATAGGCAAATCAATTTATAGATAGAAGGGTGAGATAATTGGCTCCCTTGAGCATTTTTTCCAAGAGCTAGCTACCAAAGAACTAATGTAGAAGATAGAAAATAGGTTACAGATTGGTTAGTCATCAGTTTGATTACCAAGTATATTTCAGAAATAGATATAAAGTTGTAGTTGGGGGGAGGTTTGGTGATGCAAGTGGAGTATTTGCAAATTTCTACTGTGCTTTCCCCATTGTACTCTCTAGTATCAGCAAATGCAACATCAGGACAGTAAACTAATTAGAGCACTTGAGAGCACATGGAAATGCCTGGATCCCAACTAGAGGCATTCCATCTCCCTTTTCTGATATTTTTATGTATTCCATAACTATTTCTGAATCCTTATTAATATAAAATTGCTTCATATAGTCTGGTACAGAGGTCTTTTCTCTTACTTCTCTTTTATCTATAACCCATTTCCACCTAGATACCTCTTTTAAGGTCTCTCCCTACCCAAGCTGGGTCTAAATGTGTTTTCAATCAATTGGACTTGCTTTGACTCAATACATTAGAAGAATCAACATAGAAAACAGACCAATCAGAACTTTCTTGCTTCCAGTGCTTTACCCTCTCTTCCCCACTCTAGACTAAAGAACAAAAGTAAGGGAAAGATGACATCGCATAATATAATTATGCAACTGAGATTGAAAAGAATCTCAGAATATATGTGCTTTCAAACTGTTATTCTCTGCCTCAAACACCTACTATATTCTATCTACTTGCTATCTACTATCTACTAGTTATTGGGTGCAACCATGACACAGTGAATGTAAACTCCATTCCCTCTCATTGTATTTAATTAAAAAGAGAAATAATTTCCCTAAAAATATCTGATATATTAAATAGCTATTTTCTAGTCTGTCTCCATAATGTTAGAATGTAACAGGCAATGCACAATGACAATAATAGAGACATTTCTGTCTTTCTAGCTACACATTACATTTTTATATTAATTCATCTTTGTTTTCTTCCTTGATTTGTTTGCAATATAATTTGCTGAAGAAAAAATTAGTGGAAGTGGAAATATACATGGTGTCATGTGAAGACCAACCCTGGAATGCAGAAGCAAGATTCAAAGAAACAACTTGCTTTTAATAGGTGGGGTTGGTGGCATGATCTTTCAGAAGAAAACAAAAGGAAAATTGACCAATAGTGATCATAAATAAGCTCTAGAAGGGGCAAACATTGCTAAACAGAAGGATATGAACTGAGAGAATGTCTCTAGTAGAAAGTTATATGGGTCATATGTCTGCTCAACATTTTGATCATTGACTCGGATGAAGGGAGAGGTGCTATTTAAAGCTATAGGTAGCACGGAGCCAAATAATAATGCTGGATGATGGAATAGTGATCCAGAATTATGTCAACAGGTTGGAATGATTAATTAATTATGAAAACATAACATTTTATTATATAAGCATAAAATGCTGGATTAAAATTTTATATTCAAAAGTCTACTACACAAAAGCTAATAATATGTGGATGAAGTCAATGACAAGGACTAGGGGGAAACAGATGTGTAAGGAAACTAGTGTTGTAGTTATTGGTTAGTCTACTCATTCTGGAAGACAATTTGGAATTATGCAAGGTAATTTACTAAACTCTTCATACTCTTTCTCCAGCAATCTCATTAACAGTCCTACCCCAAGGTCAAATATAGACAAGAAAGCTGAATATAAACAAAAATATTCACAACAGCACTTATTTTCTAGGCAAAGAAAAAGAACAGGTGAACACAATGAGAACCCAACAATTAAAGACTACAAACTGGGGCAAGAGAATATAGTGGAATATTATTGTTCCATAGAGAATTTAAATATGAAGAATTCATAGAAACATAAATAGCTTCATTTGAACTATTGCACAGGAAAGCAAGCATAACTAGAACAACATTTTCAATGAGTACAAGGAAAATAAAAGACTAAGAAGTAGTTGAAGTCTGATTACTGTAATTGTACTGACCAGTCTCAAGCCCAGAGAATTAATGATGAAAACACATCTCTCCTGTCATTAAACATTCATGGGGATATTATTGTGGAATGGGAGTCAGACTGTCAGTCTTACTCAGATATTTTTCCTTGTTACCAGGGTAAGTTCAACAAGAGAAGAGAATCATTATAAGTCATATCTGTTGTCATATTTTTCAAGGAATCTTAAATTGTTTTTACATATGTATGAGAGAAAGCATGAGGGAGGAGGACCATTAAGGTAGCATTTTGCTATGCCAAATTAAGTGCTATTTTTAAAATTAATAATAAAAACAGATTTTTCATTCTCTTGATCTTTTAGTAGATATATGATTATAAAGTGTTCTGCAAAATTACTGTTTGTGAAACCCTACTTGACATTTCTTCTCATATGTGGATGCCTATCTTTCTCATAAAGAATTTGTGTAATTGGGACAGAAGTTATATTTGTCATTAGTTATTAAGATTTTCTCAATTACGTTTTTTTTACAGTATTGGGAGGGGAAGAACATACTATGTTTTTTTTTTTCCATGCCTTTGATGTCTTTCATCTTTGGTTTAGCTTGGGAAATAATACTTTGGCAAGCTAAAAAGTGTAACATCACCAGGAGAGACCTCAGTTTACTTAGTCCAGTTAGTTGCCCATCAATCAATCAAACAACAAACAAGCATTTATTATGTTACCATTATATGCCAGTCACTTTCTTTACAATTTGATGAAATAGTTTAAAAAAACCCAAACTAATGGTTTTGTTAGTTAAATTTATGCAAATACAATATCTTAGATGAAACTGGTAATATAATAATAGAACCATGGTGTCCTTTCCTGGTCAGACCACATTAAGAATATTTTATGTTATGTTTCTTGGTGCTGCATTTTTTGAAGGAATATTGAAAACTGGATGTCTCTGAAGGGTAATGTGATGGAAAGAAAACTGGATTTGGATTCTGAGTGTGAAATCTTAGTCTTGCTACTTTCAACTGTGTAATTACTGAGCTCCTTTCTAATTATAGATATATTTGTGCTAATTAATACATTTTCATTCATATATTCATTTCATTCAGAAAGTAGTTCTTTATGGGACATATACATTTGAAAATTATCTACAGAAATTGAAAACAATAGTGAATTTGATTATCTAGAGGAAAAATGTAGATTGTAGAGGAGAGTATCAAAGGTAGACTCTTGGGCACACCTACATCAATGGTTCTGGGAAAAAAAGAAACTTATGAAGGAGAAAAAGGAGGCAGGTTAAAGAGACAGGAACAGGATCAAAGCCTTTAATATCTCAAAGCTAAGTGATGTAAACGTTTGTGGGGGGAAATGAGTGGACAACAGCATAAAGGGTTACAAAGTGGTCAAGGTGTCAAAAGAATAAAAAAAAAGATCAATGTACTTAGAGATTAGGATGTCAATGGCAACATTTAAGGGAGAAAGTTCAATGGAATGGTCAAGGCATATGTGGAGAGTTGGGGTAAAAGGTACTCAACATAGGGACTTGATAGAGTTCCAGAGAAGCCCAAAAGCAGTGTAGCTGGTAGTAAAAAGGGAGACACTGTCACTGTGTCCACTTCTAAAACAGAAGCCCTTGAATCCATGATCCTGCACTCCATTTGGTTCCAATCAAAGGGGCAATGAGTACTGATGAGATGTATCAGGCAGATTTAATCTTTCAGGATAATGAGATTTCCCAGTCTTGAGTTTCCTAGGGGAGGAAGGCATGATGGAGAGTTCCAAAGAGGTTCAAAAAAAGTGTAACTAGTAGAAAATAGGGAGAAGTAAGTAGTCAAATGCCCAAGTATTAGGAGGTGATTTTGTGATCTAGAGAAAGAAAGAGATCAGATGAATAATAATTGTGATATTGATGCCATTTATTTTGGCTTAATGTATTTAACTTTTTCATGCTTTTAGATGAATTATTTCATCTGGCATTTGTCTGATATTTATGCTAATAAGGATACAGTCACAGTAACCAAAGATGAAAACCACTTTAAATCTAAAATAGGAATATCTTTTGTAATGAAATATGAGTTCACAAGCTTTTGTGTGGGTTGGTGCCTAGTAGGGTTATAGCCAAGAAGAATAGAGTAGTAAGGTAAACTGGATATATGCATATTAGAAAAATTTCTTCTACCACATACCTGATCATTGGTGTTTAGAAATGAATATGTTTCCATGTTATTCTACCTGCTTAAAATCGATGGAGAGAGGCATAGTATATCAGAGTAGCAAGAAGTTCAGCCTTGAATTCATGAAGATCTGAATTTAAGTCTCTCTTCTGATATACACTGATTATGTAGGCTTTGGCCAGTCACTTAATCTTTCAATACTCTAGAAAATTCTTTAAAACAATAAGTGGAAGAGAAGGTGTTCACCTATATTCATGAGAGAAAGTGATATCTTATCTGGGAGTTTTCTATATCAGTGACATCATTGGCCCAGCCCTTATTCCTACTTCTATAAATTGCTACATTCTCAGGAGGCAAGATAGCCCAATAAGGAAAACACAGGAAAAGAAGAATATTTGGGGGGAAAGATTCATTTGTTTGGGAATCTATTTCTTTTTTTTCCTGTTATTTTTTTTTCTGGTAAGTTCCTTTATATAAGGTTTGTGAGATAGAGAAACAGGAGTATGGTGAAATTTCCTTCTTTATAGACTTTTTTTCAGAAAAAAAATTTTAATCTTTCTGGGGATGGCTGAAATGCAGGCTTCTTTGAAATCAGAGGAATTTAATGACTTCTTAAAATCTCTTCTTTGAAGGTTTCCAAAATAATGACTGGAAGGTCAGTCATTTTTCTTTGACCAAAGCAACTGCTCCCTTTAGACAAAATGGGAAAGTAAGTGTGACTGCTTTTTTGGGATACCAAAGTCAGCCAAAAGCATACATTCCAACTGCAGCCTCTGCTTCCTGCACAACTTGTCAAAAATATTGCAAACAGAAGTGCCAAATCTGAGAGCCCATGAGATCTTTATGATTAAAGCCCTGAATCTGTCATTGGCATGACAACAGCTTTCCACATCTGACACAGCAGAAGCCAACTCACCTTTCATTTCCATAATGAATTGGAGAAGTCATACAAGCTTGCATCCTACTGAGAATAATAGGGACAGTTTGGTCTAATGAAAGGAACACAGGCTGGGAAAACAGGAATTGGGAGTTCTGTTCCAGATTCTATCTGTCTTGCCATATGGCACTGGCCAAGCACCTTCACCCATTATCTCAATGCTATTTGCAATGATTCTATCTAAAAATTAATTTTGATTCAGTAAACATTTATTAACTATATGTTCAAGTTCCTATATTAGGTTCTGTGTGAATGATGAAGAAGGTATTACTCGTTGAAAAACAATATAATCAGAAAATTATAATAGGTAGTGCATTGTAGCAAGATGATAGATTAGAATATGAAGCTTTCATGCCCTCCTAAAACCCCAACAAATAACCAAAATTAACTCCATAAAACCATTACTAAAATCAGCAAAAACAGAAAGGCGTCTATAGAGAACTGAACAAACAAGGACAACTAGTAAGGAAGATTTCTGACATCCCTGGCTTCAGTTCCATTTCTCTAAGCTCTGAAAGTAGGAATAGAACAGAGGAAATCCACAAAGCAGCCCTGGAAGGCAGAATTAACAACCTCACCTTATTTGCTGAACCTTGCAAACCTGTATCCCCAAAGATACCACTGGAATATAAATAAAAAATTGGAGGCCCTGGGTTTCTTGTAGCCTCATCTCTAGAGAACTCCCCTGCCCCATTGCTGGAGATTGAAGGAGTAGAAACTTCATAGTCAGCTGATTTCAGGCCCTAATGGCAGTAATTTAAGCTTCTTGGCTAGGAAAGGAGGGACTTCGGAGGTCCATATCTGCTCTGTACAAATCTGCAATAGGATAGGAAGAATGAAAAAGGAGTGCCTACTGGTGACTGTGCCATCAGCTGTGGTCCCTCCCATTAGCATGGATTCCCTGGTTCCTAATACATGGGAAAATGGACTAACTTCTTGCAGTTGTAGTGACAGAACTGCTCAAATGCTATGACTGGCATACCTGTAGTCAATCACAGACTGGAGATTACACAGTGGGCCAGGACTACAACAGACTCTGGACTATAAAAATTGAAATAGCTAAATAGGACCCAGAAAATCCTGAAACCTGAGATAACATAGAACAAAACAATAATAATCCTGGGACTCCAGGAAAAAACCCACAATAATTAAATCTATTGGCCTGGTCATTAAAATTATAAATAAACAAACATATAAATTAAGTGAGCAAGCAAAGGAGAAAGAACCCAACTATTTTTTTTTATTCAAAGATATTTTATTTTCCCAATTCATGGAATAACTATTTTCAACACATATTTTCTGAAATTATATGATCCAAATCCTCCCACCCTTCTCTCCCCCCCCCCTGAAATGGTAAGCAATTTAATCTGGGGTATACATGCAAAACATACTTCCAAATTGGTCACTGTTGTAAGAGAATATTCATATAAAACCAAAATCCCAAAATAAAACCCCAAATAAATTAAAGTGAAAAATCCTATGCTTTGATCTGCATTCTGACTCCAATAGTTCTTTCTCTGACAGTAGATAACATTCCCAGTCAAAGGTCCTTCAGAATCATCCTGGATCATTGAATTGCTGAAAGTAGCAAAGTCTTTCACAGCTGATAATCATACAATATTGCTGTAACTGTGGACAGTGTTCTCCTGGCTCTGTTTATTTTGCTCTGCATCAGTTTATGTAGTTCTTTCCAGCTTTTTCTGAAATCATCCTGCTTATCATTTCTTATAGCACAATAGTATCCCATCATCATCATATACCACAATTTGTTCAGCCATTCCTCAAAGACATCCCTTTAATTTCCAATTCTTTGCCACCACAAAAGAGCTGTCATAAATATTTTTGTACTAGCAGGTCCTAAAAATAGTTTTTAAATATTCATTAAAATTTTTTTTGAGTTAAAAATTCTCTCCCTCCTATCTCCCTTCTTCCCAACCATATCCCTTCAATGAGGAGAAAAGCAACGTAAAACATTTTCCAGGATATTAATACTCCTAAAAGAAATTGCAAAATTTGGAGTAAGGACAGGTTTAGAGGGAAAATGTTTGGTTTTATTCATTAATTTCAATTCATTTGAATGGATATCTTCAGTTATATTTATTAATTTGGCCTCTCCTATTAGACTGTAAGCTCTTTAAGGTCAGGGACTTGTGCCAAATGTGTTTCCGTAGCACTCTCTTTGGGCTCACTACCCCAATCTCATGTTCACATTGGTGAGTCAGGCCCCCCAGAGGGGCAGCTACTACCTTGAATTCTTTGGAAAACTGTTTCTAACTATTGTCTATTCCCGACTATTCCTAACATTGTCATGAAGGGTCTCCTCTAGTGGTTCCCTTCAACAATCAGCTAGTAGAATCAATTAGAAGAGGTATTTACTCAAATGACATGGCAAGAACAGAAGGTACAAACATTTTAAAAAGAGAGGGACACATTTTCCCACAAACACATAGAGTCCATGAAGGGGAGAGTAGCCATGAAGTAAAATGTGAGGAGAACACAACTCCAGAACTGTAGGGTCTTGATTTCTTTTTTTTTCCCCTTCTTCAAAGAATTCTCATGAAGTTTACTGCAGAGGCAGAGCATCAGGGTCAGTGATGACTGAATGATTCTTTTTCTAGGCTGGGTTGGCTCCTCCATAGCACATGTTATCTCAGCTGAATATGTCACACCATGCAAATCATTCATTACCACTGGACTGGCTCTTCTCAGGGCAGAGCAACTACTGAGCTGAACTGGGCAGATTATTCACCTAAAGAACTAGCTCATCACAAGGCATAATATCTTTGCTGAATTCTCTGGTTAGATCTTTATTGATTGATTGGGGATAGCTAGGCCACTCAGTAGATTAGAGAACCAGACCTGGAGTCCAGGAGGATCTGGGTTCAAATCTGGCCTCAGACACTTCCCGGCTGTGTGATCCTGGGCAAGTCACTTGACCCCCATTGCCTAGTCCTTGCCCTTCTGTCTTTTTTTTTTAATATATTTTATTTGATCATTTCCAAGCATTATTCGTTAAAGACATAGATCATTTTCTTTTCCTCCCCCCCACCCCCCATAGCCGACGCGTAAGTCCACTGGGCATTAGATGTTTTCTTGATTTGAACCCATTGCTTTGTTGATAGTATTTGCATTAGAGTGTTCATTTAGAGTCTATCCTCTGTCATGTCCCCTCAACCTCTGTATTCAGGCAGTTGCTTTTTCTCGGTGTTTCCACTCCCATAGTTTATCCTTTGCTTATGAATGGTGTTTTTTTCTCCTGGATCCCTGAAAGTTGTTCAGGGACATTACACCGCCACTAATGGAGAAGTCCATTACGTTCGATTATACCACAGTGTATTAGTCTCTGTGTACAATGTTCTCCTGGTTCTGCTCCTCTCGCTCTGCATCACTTCCTGGAGGTCGTTCCAGTCTCCATGGAATTCCTCCACTTTATTCTTCCTTTGAGCACAATAGTATTCCATCACCAACATATACCACAGTTTGTTCAGCCATTCCCCAATTGATGGGCATCCCCTCGTCTTCCAGTTTTGGGCCACCACAAAGAGCGCAGCTATGAATATTTTTGTACAAGTCTTTGTGTCCATTATCTCTTTGGGGTACAGACCCAGCAGTGCTATGGCTGGGTCAAAGGGTAGATATTCTTTTGTCGCCCTTTGGGCATAGTTCCAAATTGCCCTCCAGAATGGTTAGATCAATTCACAACTCCACCAGCAATGAATTAATGTCCCTGCTTTGCCACATCCCCTCCAGCATTCATTACTTTCCTTTGCTGTTATGTTAGCCAATCTGCTAGGTGTGAGGTGATACCTCAGAGTTGTTTTGATTTGCATCTCTCTGATTATAAGAGATGTAGAACACTTCTTCATGTGCTTGTTAATAGTTTTGATTTCTTTATCTGAGAACTGCCTATCCATTTCCCTTGCCCATTTATCAATTGGAGAATGGCTTGATTTTTTGTACAATTGATTTAGCTCATTATAAATATGAGTAATTAAACCTTTGTCAGAGGTTTCTATGAAGATTTTTTCCCAATTTGTTGTTTCCCTTCTGATTTTAGTTATATTGGTTTTGTTTGTACAAAAGCTTTTTAGTTTGATGTAGTCAAAATTATTTATTTTACATTTTGTGATTCTTTCTATATCTTGCTTGGTTTTAAAGTCTTTCCCCTCCCAAAGGTCTGACATGTATACTATTCTGTGTTTACCCAATTTACTTATGGTTTCCTTCTTTATGTTTAAGTCACTCACCCATTTTGAATTTATCTTGGTGTAGGGTGTGAGGTGTTGATCTATTCCTAGTCTCTCCCACACTGTCTTCCAATTTTCCCAGCAGTTTTTATCGAATAGTGGATTTTTGTCCCAAAAGCTGGGATCTTTGGGTTTATCGTATACTGTCTTGCTGAGGTCGCTTTCCCCCAGTCTATTCCACTGATCTTCCTTTCTGTTTCTTAGCCAGTACCAAATTGTTTTGATGACTGCTGCTTTGTAATATAGTTTTAGGTCAGGGACTGCAAGGCCCCCATCATATGTGTTTTTTTTTTCATTATTTCCCTGGATATCCTTGATCTTTTGTTCTTCCAAATGAACTTTGTTATGGTTTTTTCTAAATCAGTGAAGAAGTATTTTGGTAGTTCAATGGGTATGGCACTAAATAGATAAATAAGTTTGGGTAGGATGGTCATTTTTATTATATTGGCTCGTCCTATCCATGAGCAGTTAATGTTTTTCCATTTGTTCAAGTCTAGTTTTAGTTGTGTGGCGAGTGTTTTGTAGTTGTGTTCATATAGTTCCTGTGTTTGTCTTGGGAGATAGATTCCTAGGTATTTTATTTTGTCTAAGGTGATTTTGAATGGGATTTCTCTTTCTAGTTCTTGCTGCTGAGCTGTGTTGGAGATATATAGAAAAGCTGATGATTTATGTGGGTTTATTTTGTATCCTGCAACTTTGCTAAAGTTGTTGATTATTTCAATTAGCTTTTTGGTTGAATCTCTAGGATTCTTTAAGTAGACCATCATGTCATCCGCAAAGAGTGATAACTTGGTCTCCTCCTTGCCTATTTTGATGCCTTCAATTCCTTTATCTTCTCTAATTGCTACTGCTAGTGTTTCTAGTACAATGTCAAATAGTAGAGGTGATAATGGGCATCCTTGTTTCACTCCTGATCTTATTGGGAATGCATCTAGTTTATCCCCATTGCAGATGATATTAGCTGTTGGTTTTAGATATATACTGTTTATTATTTTTAGGAATGACCCTTCTATTCCTATGCTTTCTAGTGTTTTTAATAGGAATGGGTGTTGTATTTTATCAAAGGCTTTTTCTGCATCTATAGAGATAATCATGTGGTTCTTGCTAGTTTGCTTGTTGATGTGGTCAATTATGTGGATGGTTTTCCTAATGTTGAACCAGCCCTGCATCCCTGGTATGAATCCTACTTGATCATGGTGAATGATCCTTCTGATCACTTGCTGGAGTCTTTTTGCTAGTATCCTATTTAAGATTTTTGCATCTATATTCATTAGGGAGATTGGCCTATAGTTTTCTTTCTCTGTTTTTGACCTGCCTGGTTTTGGAATCAGTACCATTTTTGTGTCGTAAAAGGAGTTTGGTAGAACTCCCTCTTTGCTTATTATGTCAAATAGTTTGTATAGTATTGGGATTAACTGTTCTCTGAATGTTTGATAGAATTCACAGGTGAATCCATCAGGCCCTGGGGATTTTTTCTTAGGAA
This sequence comes from Monodelphis domestica, assembly GCF_027887165.1. Lineage (NCBI taxonomy): Eukaryota > Metazoa > Chordata > Mammalia > Didelphimorphia > Didelphidae > Monodelphis > Monodelphis domestica. Next base: position 195,136,234 of record NC_077231.1, read on the forward strand.
GTTCTTTGATGGCTTGATGGATTTCAATTTCTGATATGGGATTATTTAAGAATTCTATTTCCTCTTCTGTTAGTCTAGGCAGTTTGTATTTTTGTATATATTCATCCATTTCTCCTAAATTGGTGTATTTATTGCCATATAATTGGGCAAAGTAATTTCTAATGATTGCCTTAATTTCCTCCTCATTGGAGGTGCTGTCCCCCTTTTCATCTTTAATGCTTTGAATTTGCTTTTCTTCCTTCATTTTTTAATTAGATTGACCAGTACTTTGTCAATTTTGTTTGTTTTTTCAAAGTACCAGCTTCTTGTCTTATTTATTAAATCAATAGTTCTATCACTTTCGATTTTATTAATTTCTCCCTTAATTTTTAGGATTTCTAATTTGGTTTTCTGCTGGGGGTTTTAAATTTGATCACTTTTGAGTTTTTTCAATTGCATTTCCAATTGATTGATCTCTGCTCTCCCTTGTTTGTTAATATAAGCTTTCAGGGATATGAATTTGCCTCTGATTACCGCTTTGGCTGCATCCCAAAAGGTTTGAAAGGATGTTTCGCCATTGTCATTTTCCTTGATGAAATTATTAATTGTTTCTATGATTTCTTCTTTAACTAAACGGTTTTGGAGTATCATATTGTTTAATTTCCAATTGGTTTTAGATTTGGTTTTCCATGTACCATTACTAATCATTATTTTTATTGCCTTGTGATCTGAGAAGGCTGCATTCATTATTTCTGCTTTTTTGCATTTGTGTGCTATGTTTCTGTGACCTAATGTATGGTCAATTTTTGTGAATGTGCCATGTGGTGCTGAGAAGAAGGTGTATTCCTTTTTATCCCTATTTATTTTTCTCCATATGTCTATTCATTCTAATTTTTCTAAGATTTCTTTCACTTCTTTTACCTCTTTCTTATTCATTTTTTGATTTGATTTATCTAAATTTGATAATGGTTGGTTTAAGTCTCCCACTAGTATGGTTTTATTGTCTATTTCTTCCTTCAATTCTCCTAGTTTCTCCATTAGAAATTTGGGTGCTATATTATTTGGTGCATACATGTTGATTAATGATATTTCCTCATTGTCTATAGTCCCTTTTAACAAAATATAATTACCTTCCCTATCCCTTTTGATCAGGTCTATTTTTGCATTGGCTTTATCAGATATCATGATTACCACTCCTGCCTTCTTTCTATCAGTTGAGGCCCAGAAGGTCTTACTCCATCCTTTAATTCTGACCTTGTGGGTGTCAACCCGCCTCATGTGTGTTTCTTGAAGATAACATATGGTAGGGTTTTGGATTCTAATCCATTCTGCTATTCATCTACGTTTTATGGGTGAGTTCATCCCATTCACGTTCAAAGTTATGATTGTCATTTGTGGACTCCCTGGCATTTTGATTGCCTTCCCTAATTCTAACCTTTTCTTCTTCGGCTCTACCTTTTAGTCCAGTGATTTACTTTGAATCAGTCCCCCTTGTCCCCTCCCTTGATGTTTCCCTTTTTAGTCCCTCCCTTTTTCTTCCCTCCCCCTCCCCCCTCTCTTTCCCTCCCTTTTTGTTCTCCCTCTCCCCCTCCCCCCCTTGGTTTTCCCTTCTCCTTACCCTTGTTGGATAAGATAGAATTCAAGATCCCAATGGATCTGGATGTTTTTCCCTCTCAGAGTTGATTTCCCTGAGATTGAGGTTTAAGTAACCCCCCCCTCTCTTCCTCTTCTTCTTATAGGAGTTTTCTTCCCCTCCCCTTCCCATGTGAATCTTTGTGTGAGAACCATTATTCTATTTGGTCTTTCTTTACCCCCTATTTATACATTACATTTTCCCCACATGTTAGTATACATAGATTGATATAAATGTAGTCCTTATAGAAGAGAGTTTGAGTAAAAGAAGAAGATAACATTTTTCCCCTTTCCTTAATATTTACCTTTTCAGGTATTCCTTGCTCTTTGATTTTCGGTATCAAACTTTCCACAGAGCTCTGGTCTTTTCTTTGCAAAAAGTTGGAAGTCTTCTATTTTGTTGAATGCCCATACTTTCCCTTGGAAGTATATAGTCACTTTTGCTGGGTAGCTGATTCTTGGTTGGAGACCCAGCTCTCTTGCCTTTCTGAAGATCATGTTCCATGCCTTACGATCATTCAGAGTAGAACTTGCAAGGTCTTGTGTGACCCTGATTGGCATTCCTTTATATCTAAATTGTCTTTTTCTGGCTTCCTGTAGGATTTTTTTCTTTTGTTTGATAGCTTTGGAATTTGGCAATTACATTCCTGGGAGTTGTCTTTTGGGGATTTAGTGTAGAAGGTGTTCTGTGAGCTCTGTCAGTGGCTGTATTGCCCCCTTGTTCTAGAATCTCTGGGCAATTTTCTTTGATTATATCTTGTATCACCATGTCCAGTTTGGTGTTTATTTCTGGCTTTTCTGGGAGTCCAATTATTCTTAAATTTTCTCTTCTCCCTCTATTTTCCAGATCTATCACCTTGTTGGTGAGATATTTAATGTTCTCTTCTAATTTCTTGGTGTTTTGGCTTTGCTTTATTAGTTCTTGCTTTAAAGCCTGGTTTTCTTTTACAGTTTGGTCAAACTGGTTTTGTAGATGCGTGAATTTCTTTTGCATTATTTCCCACTTTTCCTCCCAGAGGGCTTCCATCTTTTTGGTAATTTCTGATTCAAATTCTTCATGGGTTTGTGGAGAGTTTCTATTTCCTTTGGAAGATTTTGGAGAATTTTCTTGTATATCTTCTTCTATCTGCTCTGTATTTTGTATTTTGGCTCCATAGAATGTGTCCAAAGTCGCCCCTTTCTTCTTATTTTTCTTGGTATTTTGGGGCTTCTGTGCTTCTGTGGAGTTTGCCATCTCTGAGTGTGGAGGATTAGCTTTTCTTATCTCTGTCTGGTGTTCAGGGGCTTTAGTCCTGGGCAGATGTTGGTTCTATGAGCTTTCCCTGGGTTAAACTGAATATGCCTCACTGGAACTGGAATGGAAGGGTTGGACCACGAGGCCACACTCTCCCCCCGGCTCGCTTTCCGGAAGTTGCCTTCAGAATTGCTGGCCATGAGGCTGTTTCCTCGGCCTGCGGGGGGAATGGGCTGCAGCTTCCCCAAGCTCCGAGGGCAAGGACTTTCACTGAGACTTGGATAGCAGGATCCAGCCCGTGAGGCTGTCTTGCCCACCCTGAGGGTTGCTGTTGTTTCGACCAGCTCTCTGCAGCAGAAGCCCCAGGCAGTAACTTTCACCGGGACTCGGGTAGAAGGCCCTGAGGGTTGTTGTTCCGAGGACCCTGCTCTCTGAGCCTGGCCGGGCTGCGGCTTCCGGGAGCCTTGGACTCTGCGCTCCTACCCCTGAGGTCCGAGTGATCTCGGGTTCTGGCTTTTGAGGGGAGCCGTACCTTTTGAACCGGGTCCAGGTCCAGGAGGAGGGTTCCCAGGGTCTGTGCTGTTGATCGTTTTGAATTTTGGCGCCTTAGGAGCTTATAGTTTGAGATCGGTCGGGAAGGGTTTTCCGGAGATCTGAACTTTAGCTTTCTCTAAGCCGCCATCTTAACCGGAAGTCAAGAACCCAACTATTGATAGCTATTATGGAGGCAGAGATGATGTTGGCTCAGACTCATAGGATGATGAATTAAAAACACGTACTTCAAAAACAGCAAAGAAATAAAATAAGTGGCCACAAGCTCAAAGGGAGATTTTGGAAGAGCTTGAAAAAGACCTCAGAAACCAAATGAGAGAGGTGAAGGAAAAATAAGGAAAGAAATACAAGAAAATCAAGAAAGATCGCCCAAATGGAAAAAGAAAGCCAGAAACACATGGAAGAAAATAACATATTAAGAACTAGAATTGTACAAGGGGAAGCTAATGATTTCCTAAGACAACAAGAAATAATAAAGCAAAATCAAGAAAATTAAGAAAAAGAAGAGGATCTTACTGCAAAAACAAATGACTTTGAAAATAGATCAAGGGAAGCCAATATAAGAATTATTGGATTCTGAAAGTTACAGTTAAAGAGTTCTGGCCCCATACTTGAAGAAACCATCAAGGAAAATTGCTCAGAAATTCTAAAAAGGGTAAAATAAAAGTTGAAAGAATCTATCAATCATCACTTCAGAGAGATTCAAAGATAAAAATACACAGAAGCATCATTTCTTAGTTTGGTATCCCCCAGGTTAAAGAGAAAATACAAGTTACAAGAACTAATAATTCAAATACTGTGGCACTACAGTCAGAATAACAAAAGACTTAGGAGCCACAGCATTAAAAGGACATGGAACACAGCATTTCATAGAGCAAAAGACCTGGCTTTACAACTAAGAATAACAAATACAAAAAAGATGAACAAAATTATAAAAGTGAAAATTTGTTGACAAACTAAAAGAGTTTGGAGAAAAATCTAGAGCTCAGCAGAAAATTTGATCCATAAGAAATATGCAATGGTAATAAAAAAACTAATCAAAAGCAACTCAAAAGGTCAAGTTGTTTGATTCTGGCATGGGAAAATATCATCTGTGGTCCCTGGGAATGGGATCATTGTTTTGTAGTTTTACGGAGTGGGTGTTGATGGAAGACTCAAGGTTAAGGGAATATAATAGAATGAGCTGAAATGGTAGTGGAATAGACCAGGAAAAGGCAGAGTGGAACGGCTATCTCATATGGAGGAGGAATGAGTGGTGGAACTGCCACCAGAAAGGGACGAGGGAATGGGGGGCTGGTAGTACTAGGACCCGACTCTCATCAGATCTGAGATAAAGAGAGAAAACATATATGGAGAAGAGAGAGAGAGAGAGAGAGAGAGAGAGAGAGAGAGAGAGAGAGAGAGAGAGAGAGAGAGAGACAGAGAGAGACAGAGACAGAGAGACAGAGACAGAGACAGAGACAGAGACAGAGACAGAGACAGACAGACAGACAGACAGACAGAGACAGAGAGAGAAACAGAGAGAGAGACAGAGACAGAGAGACAAAGAGAGAGAGGAGGGAAGCAGAAAGGGGGATGGAATTTGGGAGGGACTAAGTATCCACTTGGGGGACAGAGGGAATAAGAGAAGGAAAGGTAGGTTAAGAAAAAGGACAAGGGGATAAGAAAAATTAGGGAGAAGAGAGAAGAGAGATACCTAGAGGGGAGGACATATCAAGAGGTAACGCCAATATATGTCAGGGAATTAGGATTTGAATACAAGTGTTCTTGATTTTAAGATCTATTCTCTGCCTTCAGTCTTTCAGTCATATGAGATTCTACATGACCCTATAGATACTGGCCATGGGATTTTCTTGGCAAAGATAATGGAGTGATTTGCCATTTTCTTCTTCAATCTGTATTCACTACCTCCTATTAGAATATTATATGTAACACTAAACTCAAAGGCTTTTTCTAGATAAATCTGTATTTCTCATTTGAAGGCACCAAGTTGTCTGCTTTTTTTAACCTTGAATTTCCAATATTTGTCTTTTTAAAATTACTTCAAAGTAAGTTTAATTCAGAATGTTTGGCATAAGGAATGGTCTGATGAATTCAACATATAGAAGGGTATTATAGTCATCTCTGTGGCTATATTTGGAAATCAGGTTCAATATTTAAGATTTCTATTTTTTCCTCTCGCATATAAAAATGTTAAGTGTTTCAGATGTTAATTTCCCTTCATCCGTAGATGATAAATTCCCATACAATTCAAAATGTATTCTCATATCTACCCTACAATCAAACTTTAGCAGGTCAAAATAACCTAGCATTATCCCAAAAGCAAATCTCTTGTCACATAGGTTTCATTGGAAAACTAATTCTTATTTAATTACAATGGAAAATATGTTCCTATCCAAAACTGGTTATAGTTACAATTTGACCTTCTTTTCCATTCTAATGAGATTTGGGAAGTGAGAGTTTGAGATAGAGATCCAGAATGAAGATTCAGGAACTTAGTCCTATCATCAACATGGCAATTTTCTCAAATTAACTGAATAAGTAGATTTTGTCAATGTCTTATAGACCTAACTTCTTGTATTCCAAATAATCCAAAATGCATTTTTTGATGTTGATTTGATGCTCTGAATGACCTATTCATTTCATATGATATTTGTGCACAGTAATACTACTTTTAACTTTGTTTATGCTTCATTAGTCAATTTGTATTAAATCTTGTTAAAATATTTTTCAAATATTTAGAGTTGACCAAAAATCTACATTTTGGTACACTTTCTTTCCTGGGATTTAACTTCTTAATGTTTGTTATCATAAATTAACTTGCTAGATGTTATCCATCTAAATTTCTTAGTCTTGGAAATTTATATCTTCAGAAATCTGCTCATGACCTATCAAATTTTCTTTTAGAATGAGATAAAGTTGAGCCAAATGATGCATTTTTACATTGCTACTTGGTAAAGTCAGGTTTTTGTCTTAAATATGTTTCCTTCAAAGTGTCATTTATGGTTAAAAATATTCTGGTGGTATGTGTTTTCCTTTTTTTTTGTAGAAATGAGCTGCCAGTTGCTAACAGCTTGTATTATTTATTCAATCAAATTCATAGAATTTTTTAAAAGCTGTTTTTAGAATACAGATTTCTATTGAAGATTTTAAAAAGAACTTTAGGAGAGGAATTCCAATTTTCTTACATATGCAGAACCCTAAACAAATAGATATTTTTTCCAGTCATAAACACAGAATTTGAATGGACTTTCAAATATTCTATTTTATTCTATTTACTTGAATTTAATAGGAATTAAGTAAGTTCATGGAACTGTTTTCTACCTTAAGAAGATGAATACAAAAATTGAAAAACAATCCCTGATCTGTGGTGGGAGCTATTTTCCTGGGAGGACACAATATGTATACTGATAAATACAAAAAAGATAATCCAGGAAGGGAGGGATGAGTTCCCAAAGGATACTGCAAAAAAAAGGGGGGGGGGGCATGGAGTGATCTTAAAATGGAAAAACAAGGAAGTACTCATTACAGGCATTCAAGGAAGCCTGTGCATGACTTGAAGGAAAGATATGAAAAATGCATATTAACAGAGTAGAAAGAGACTTGAGGCATATTGCAAAGGTTTTGAATACCAAACTGATAAGTTACTTCTTCCTATTAGAGGAAGAATATTAATATTATTGGAAGTAATAGAGACCAATAAAAATTTCTATACAAAGAAGTGTGTTTTATGCTTTAGGTAGATTATTTTGACAATTGTTTGGGGAATGGATTAGAGAGTTAAGAGACTGTAGGCAAGGACACTAATAGGAAGTCATTCTAATAGTGCAGGGGAAAGGCAATGAATGCCTACATCAGTATGGAATGAATGGAGGAAAGAGAGAAGGAAGTACAGTGGAAAGAATGATGGGGTGTCCAAAAGACCTGGATTTGTATACTGCCTCTGGCAATTAATTTCCCATATAACTCTAGATAAATCACTTCACCTTTGGGTACATGTTTACTTATCAGCAAAATGAAGGAGTTAGCAAAAAGATAAAAAAAAAACAATACAAAGGAAAATGACCTACATGTACAAAAATATCTATAGTAGCTCTTTTTGTGATGCTATTGGAACTGGAAACTGAAGAGATAGCCATCAATTGGGGAATGGCTGAACTGGTTGTGGTATATGACTATAATAGAATGTTATTGTGTTATAAGAAATGATGAGCAGCATGATTTGGGGAAAAACCTGGAAAGACATATGAACTGATACAAAGTGAAGTGAACAGAACTAGGAGAATGTTGTATATAGTAACAGCAATATTGTATGATGAACAACTATGAATGAGTTTAGCTCTTCTCAGCAAAACAATGATCCAAGATAATCCCAGAGGACTCATTATGAAAAATGCCATCTGCTTTCAGAGAAAGAAATAATAGAATTTGAATTAAGACCAAAGCACAATAATTTCATTTTTTGTTCAAGTTTTCTTCCACAAAAGTACAAATAATGGGAAAATATTTTATATGATTGCATATGTAAAAGCCATAGAAGATTTCTTGCCATCTCAAAGAGGGGGTCAGGTGTGGGAGGATGAGAGAGAGAGAATTTGAGATCCCCAATTTTTCAAATGATTGTTAATAGCTCTTTAATGGCAAGAAGAGAGGAAGGGTAGAAGTGGGAAGGGAGGCGAGGGGAGAGGAAGGCAGAAGTCTCCTAATTCCTTACCTTGTCTTCTTTCTTTTGTTATTGTTGATCATTTCAGCTTTTTTGATTTATTAATACAACTTTTGAACCACCAACATGGTTCTCTCTTTTTTAACACAATATTTTCTAAACTGAATCATACAAACTGGAAGGGACCATGAAGGTCATCTTATCTCAATTTTGTACTTTAAAAATAATAAAATGGATGCTAGGAGGGGTGAAGTGAATTGCTCTGAGTCACAGAACCTGTACTCAAATCTAACTCTCCTGGCTCCTTGTGTTCTTTGTACTACACCAAAAAGATATTTCCTAACAGTTTGAGAAGGCAGATCATGGCTCAGAAAATACAAAGGTGACATATTATTTGGCAGTGATTTATCCACCTCTCAAAGAAGAATGGAATTTTCAACTTAAATAGATTTCATTCTAAACTATACCTATTTAGGCTTGCAGGAGTGTTACTACAAAAAAATCATCTACTTTACTGTAACAGTGTTGTCATCTAGGACAAATTAAATACAGCACATGAAGTGCTTTAAAAATCTTAAAGTACTATAAAAATGCTATTGTTGCTGTTACCATCATTATTATATGCTACTTGCACCATTTTGAAGGTCTACAATTTATCTATAGATTTGTTTCAATGAAATTCAGCTCTGAATCACTGGTATTATTACCTAATGAAAATAATTGACATTTTTGTAGTGCTTTTCCATGTAAAATAGCTACATTGGCATAGTGTTTTTAGGTTTGTAGAGTTTATTTTCTTTATAAGTATTATCTCATTTTATCATCATAAAACCCTGTGAATGTGTTATTATTATAATTATTTTTCAAATGAGGAAACTGTGATGGACAGAGGCTAAAATAATTGCCTAAGATCATATAGCTGGACCATGTCTGAGACCAGATTTGAAATCCGGTCTTCCTGAGTCTGGGCTCAAAGCTCTATCTATTGTATCATCTGGCTACCCAATCACTCATAATAGCTTAAAATTTTTCTGTTTGATCCTTATAACAATTAATGAGGTGTCTAGGTATTATTATTCCTTGTTTACAGATGAGAAAGCTGAAACTCAGAAAGGTTATGACACTTGTATATAGTCATGGAGTTAATGGCAAAAGAAATATATAAATCTGGTTGTCTCTAGACTCTGGTCTGGCATTTCCCCCCACTAAATCATATAATCTTTCTTTGTATGCTGTATCTATCTTCTGGTATGAGATGACTTCCAGCTATCTCCATGTGGCTTATCCAAAATAATATTTTAATCCTGAACTAACTTCTTCCTGCCAGCCTGTCTACTTCTGGTCAATTTCCTCCAATTATCTGTTGAGGCATGCTATAGGATATTAATTAGAATTGATAAAAGCATGAGTAAAATAGGAAAAAAAATAGCTTTAATTTAAAAAAATAAAGTCACATCATTCAACCCAAAGTTACATGGAAACAATTTTTGGGTTATCCACCATTTTGTTATTAATGTCTCTATGTTACTTTTAAGTGTGAATTTACCACATATAGTGAAAATTGTTCAGTAGCAGTCAATATGGAGAATAATAGAAGAGAGTAAAAGATAGAGAAACACAATGACAGGCCAAGAAAGTGCTTAGTTTGAGTAAATATAGTATGGTTGCAATCCCAATGGATAGTGTGGTCCAAAGCAAAGTATAACCTACCTGTCAGAAAGATGGATCCATTTCTTCCTATGTTTAAAAAATCTTATTCTCCCCTATTTTTCCTGAGAAGAATTCAACTTCTATTAAATTCAGCCATTTTTAAAATTCTCTCTGGAAATCTGGTTCAATTCAATTCAGTTAAGTTCACTTCAATTCAATTCAGTGAGTGTGCATTAAGGATGTACTATGGTACAATGTGACTTTGCTTGAGAAAAATGTCATATCATCAGAAAGCACATACCTGCCCATTATGCATTCTACAGGTCACTCAAGAAGAAATGCAGAACAAATCCTATTACTACAAAAATTTCTGTATCACACCAAGGTTTCTGAACCCAATTACTGGGGAGATATTGGCTCCTGGAGAAGACTAGGCTGGATTGAAATTGGAAAACTTCATAATGCTTTTAATGACCCCCCAATTTTCCTTGTAACAAAAGTTCATGGTTGTGAGTTATAGAATATTTCAGTTTCCAAAGAATTTCATTATTAAATCATCAAAAGGACAATGGAGAGGCACATGGTTGGCATAAGTAGACTACCATATATTATCAGAGAAACAATATAAAGGATTATAAGAAAGATTTATGAAAGGAAAGAAGTGAGTTAGTTATGTAGCTAGACTGTGATATAACCAGTGAATAGCTTAGGTATTCCATTAGTATCCATATTATGTAAAGATGTCTAGAGTAAGGTCCTTAGCATCTTGAGCAGGCCCCCCCTTCATTGGATTTACTTGAAGATATGGATATGAAACAAAACGACAAATCATGAATAGTTTTTAGTTGGCTTCATTGAACAAAGTACCCATACATATTAGCAAAATCACAAATTCATGGGTGTATGGAAATATTCAAATTGTTATCATCCACCATTAAACCAGAGGAAGTCTTCAGATGCTTGGCATAGATATCCCCTTAAATTACTGATAGATTTGAGGCTTATCATTTACCCCCAGTTTAAATAATAGGAGTTTAATAAATGTTTGTTGAATTGAAATGAATTGAATTGACTAGTTGTTAAAGGCATTTCTTATAAAATCCAATTACTACTGTAGATTCATACTCCCTAGGAGTGATGGGGCTGATGACACATGCTAATAACTGAAAGCAATTTACAAGTCTCAAGAAAGTTCAAATTATCTGAATAAAAAGAACATTATACTAAGTCAAGCAAATAGTCACCAAGTTAAAGGAATGGGAAGAACCATAAAGAGAGTTCATAACAGTAATTCAATGCTAGAGAAGTGTGGGTTTTGAAATATTGTGGCCTCAGGAACTGCATCCCCCAGCATACCTCGATGGTCCCTCACTACTACTTCCTAGCATGGGATTGGTCTTGAATGGACCAGTCCCATGCTGGGGAAGGGACCACACCCCCTACTTCCTGGTCTGGAACTGGACCAGTCCCAGGCTAGGGAGTGGTCACACAGCACCTACTTCCTAGAGTGGAATTGGTCTATTATAAGGACCAATCCTGTGCCTGAGAGGGACATTTGAATCTAACAAGATTCAGAGTAGCTGGGGTTCTAGTTAATTTCATATAGGAACTCTGGTGGGTTTTTTTCTTTTAATAAAGTTTTAAAAAGATCAGTCAGATAGCTTTTCTTTCAGTCCTCCTAGAAGTCATTGTGAGTGAACCTTATGCAATGAACTTAATGAACTCTGTCAAACATATAACTAGGGCAGGGGTAGGTAGGACAAACTTTTGATATCATTGGCAGAGAGGGAACCATCAATGGAGCTAATTCCCTCTATCAAGGAAGGTTCACCCATAACATAATTCATAGTCTTAGACATTTGCCTTGGAAGTCCAATAATTTATCTATAACCACACAACTAGCACTCAATTCCATGTCTTCCAGACCATGAAGCGGGGTCTTTGTCCACCATGCCAAACACTCTACAAAGGGGACAAAATGACATCTATCTCCTACATATTCTCTACTTCAGGAAATATTTTTTTCAATGTATCCAGTTGGTACCAATGAACCTGTCTCACACCTCTACATTGCTATTACCCTGGACCACAAAGCAAACACTAAAGAATCCTCTCAATAAAACTTCTGAAATTCCTTGCTTTTTTACTCTACCATCTCACCACTTAGTCCCTTCGTGGTCGCCACAATGTTACAAGGGAATCACTTTAAAAGACCGATATATATTAATTTAAGGTCGCCAAGGAATTCAGCTATGTAATTCCTAAATGAAAACTCAAGTCAGCAGTAAATCTTTTATGGAGTTTAATTACAATAGGAGTAAGAAAGGAATTAGAGATAGAGAGAGAGAAAAAGGGAGAGAAGGGAATAGGGCTTAAATACCACTTCTGTTTAGGCTGGGCCAAAAGGCCCAAGCCCTTAGATAGCTGGGGCAAAGAAAAGAGATCAGTCCCTATTACTCACGTGACCAAAATGGAGAAACAGTCTCAGAGGCCCCCACCTTCAGCTTCCTTCAGAGCAAGCTTCTCAGAGCACACCGCAACCACTCCGGCCCCAACTCCTCAACCCTCCTCCAGTCTCCAGACCCCCCTGATCTTTAAGGAAACCATCCAAGTTTCCTCCCCTCAGTTCTCACATCTACCAATCACCTGTCCATCAATTTCCCTGTGCCAATGGAGGCTCTAGCTTAACCCAGGACCACCCAGAGGCTTTGCACATGTCTGTTGAAGGTCATATTTTCAAATAATTAAATCTTTGCTCCTTTGCTACAGCCCTTTCTAAATCCTGTTAACCTGAGTAGGGTAGAGATTGGAATAATTAAATTTTGATCTAGGCTGAAGCCCTTACTCAATCCTGTTAGGACTGAATAGGGTGGAGATTGATTCCAAGTATCTCCATTGTATCAATTCTAAAATCAATCATGACTCAAAGAACTTCCTGTTCTATGCTTAAGCATAGGTCAAAGTCCTTTCCATTGTTCAGCAAAGGGTTTCTGTCCTAAAGTAATCTTAAGAAGGGAAGGAGAAGGAACCTCCCATGCCAATGGGATTCACATTCCAATAGTCAAGACCCACTATCGATAGGAAATTTTTCAAGTATGAAATTTCCCAATGGTGAAATTTCCAACATTTATAAGTCTAAGAAATTTTGAGGTTTACACCAAGGGCCATGAAGGTGGATGAAAGCACATGCTGTGTAACCCTTAGAGCTTGGACAATCATCAAGGAAGCCAAGGTCATCCACTGCATTCTGGGATGTTGCCAGTTGTCCTGACTTTTGTCCTACCATTAGAGTTTTATGACATTGGAAGAGAAACAAGACTGATGACATTTCACAACTCTGCCTCACTTAAATCCAATTCATGAGCAAGTAAAGATGTCATACTATGATGCCATTGTCCTTTTCAAAAAATAAAGGACTAAAACCAAAATTTAAATGAAGTAGGTTATGTGGAAATTTATTATGTGTAATTGATAAAATAAATATATTTATTTATGTTACATAAATAAATTATATAAATAAAATAAAATATTTTAGCATTTAAAAATAAAATAAGATAATTGGCACACTATGCTAGGTACTAGGGACACAGGCAAAAACAAACATTATTTTTCTTCAGGGAAATTACATTAGTGTAATATTGTCTCTTGCTTACACTAAAGACTTGGCAATCACAGTCTTAAGCAGAATGAGCTCCCCAAAACTACTATAACATGAAAGCAAAAAAAATAAGCTAAGTCATTTAATATTATTAGTGTGGAAGGAAATAAGACTGACAATTGGGGGGGAAGAGGCAACTGGGAGTGGCAGTTGGGTCTTGTGACTAGTACTTCCTTCCTGCTGGGAGTGGCAGTTGGGTCTGGTGACTAGCTCTTCCTGCCTGCTGGATTGGACTTCCTTCCTGGTGTTGGAGGAGAAAGGAGCTTGTTCAGCCCAGTATGGAGTGGCATGCTCTTCTTGGATCTTGTGCATTTGTTAATTCCTGTGGATCTGCTATCATATCCCAGTTTTGTTCTTCCACTACAGACTTTTCTTGTTGCTTTGAACATTCATTTTACAATTCATCATCAGTTTGCAATGCAAGTGCATTATCATGGAGACTTAAGAATGGCATAACAATGTTTGTGTTTGCTTTTTCTTGTGCAGTTACTATTGGTTGGAATTCTTCTGCATAAGGTTTTAAGGTTGACTTTTCTATTATGTCATTGGTATATTCTTTTGTAATATCATCCCTGCTTTCCATGCCATTGTCTCCAGGAGGTCTTCTCATTTGAATGTTTTCTATTATTGCATTTTCCTCCCCATTGGACCCTTCTGTTGTTAGTTCATGTGCTTCACTTAATTCATTTGCAGTTTGTGTATTATAGACTGTTGCCAGTTCTCTTTATTCCTCTTTCTTTGTAGCTTGTTCCAGTGTTCCAAAAAATTTCTCTTTAATCTCTGTTAAATCATTATCTAATTGGATTTCTTCTTCTGTCTGTTCTTTGGTTTTATTTTGTGCTTTTGGAACCTCAAGTTCTATTTGCATGCAGTCTCCTTCCTTTTCATTTTTCCTATTTCCTTTCTGATTTTTTCTTTTTGATGTTACCCCATGCACCTGGCTTCATAACTGACTTTGTTTGGCAGCAACTGAGACTACTTGCAAATAATGTGGTTTCGCTCCTTGTTGGATGTACCTCTCCATGGTTTCTAAATTTGGTGCTTGCAATGATTTCTTTCAATTACAATCACAACATTTTGTATTTCTTTGTGTGTTATTGCTGCTATACTTTATGTTGCTTTTCCAAGACTCCTGTTTGTTATTAGCTTGGAATAATTGTGCCTTTAAATAACAGTCTTGGACCATGTGACCCATTTTCCCACAGAGGAAACATCTGGGTACATTTCTCCTTTGATTGCTTTGTGTGTAATTTCTTGTGGGTTTGTATGATTGCAGAGTGGCTAAATTTTTTATTTCTTCAATTTCTTTATATTTACTTGTGCTATTTGCCTCCTTGAGCTTGGCTTTAAGCTCTTTGATTATTTCATCCTTTTCCTCTAGCATTTCTTTATGAGCTGAAAATATGTAAGTTGCAGTTTTTCTTAAATCTTCAAGACTTAGTATTTCCCAATCTGGGCACTGGAGTTTAAAATATGATCTAATAGGTGTGTTACTGCCTTTCACAAATTGTCTCCTTATGTGTTGGAGATTTTGTTCAGTTAAATTTTCAAATCCAAGCACATCCTCTGCTACTTCAATAACTCTATCAAGGAACTTTGATAGATGTTCCCCACTTTCCTGTCTCAATTTCTCAAATTTTCCCCAAGTATCTGGTCTTTTTGAAAAACTTTTCAGTGCTTCTAGTAAGTCTCCTCTGGCCTTTCTTAGGTAATGTAGATTTTCATTATTAGATAACTCTAAGTCTGTTCCTTCCTCTGGCCATGATGTTAAATTTGAATTGTTTCTAGTTTCATCAAGGAATCGTTGTTTTTCCCTTTTTGAAAATAATTCTGAGAGAAGAATTTCAGTTTCCTGGAAATCTGGATCATAAAGCCTAATTGCTCTTTTAAATTCTTTTAAACATCTCATTGGTTCTGAAAACCAGGAAGGCATCCGTTTTTTCAGACTTTCAAGGTTAGCTGTTGTAAATGATTTGTGTGTTTTCATATGAATTATGCCGCTATCTGGTTGTAGGCTTATTTGATCTCCAAGTGGCAATATTGGTATTCCACCTTCAGCCCCATCTGTATTTTCTTGCTGAACTACATTGTTATTTTAAGGTATGTCTTGTTGTGTGTTAATACCTTTGCCACATTGTTTCTTTTCAATCAGTTGCTTCATCATTTCCTTTAGTTGCATCATCTCCTCCTTTATCACTAAAATCACCACAGCCATTTCATTCTTTTGCTTTTTTTCCATAAATTAGATGCACACCTTTTTTATGGCATAGTATAATTGGGTTAAGAAGAATAATGCTCCAGCATACGTGGGAATGAATGAAATCAAGTGATACATACTTATATACAGCCATTGCAGAGTTTCATAGATGCTAAGAAGAAAATAAATATAATCCAGAATCGTGTCAAAAAATAAGTTGTAAAACATATAAAAGAAATATCCAATCCAGGCTAGATAATCCATGGCAAATAATAGTTTCTTTGCCGTCTTGTATCTTGAAAAGCTTTTTGCAACAGAAAAAAATGTTTTTAAGTCTGGCCCTTTAAGAGTCGCCTCCTCCCTTCAGGAGGAGTGGTTTCTTTTGGATGTGGTATCACTAGGCAAAATAGTTGCACTCAACACTGCTCTCAAAATGGTTACTTTTCACAGTCACACAGGATTTTGAAATGTATGCAGGCTCAAGTTCTCTGACAACTCCAATTGACTTCTTTTTCCAAATTCTTGATAAAATAGGTTGGAAAACCTAGCTGGCTCTGCCAAAAACTGTAATATTTATTGGGAAAGGAAATGGGGGGATTGGAGAAATGGGGGATAATGGGAGAGATGGATGTGGGTATGGAGGAGTTGAGGGGAGAGAGGGAATATTGCTCAGTGAGGCAAAGGAGAGAGATGCTCCCTGCCGAGATGAAGCAGCAGGGGTTCGATAAGGACTGTTTGTTGTTGAATGACTGAACTGGTGTTCAGCAACCTCTATGCCCAGAAAAGATAGTCCACTTATCTGACTGTGAATTCAAATAATATAAAGTTTAATAACCAATTGGGTTTGGAGTTTTTCCTCTGCTTCAGAGTTAAGGCCAGGCCCCAGAGGCTGGCAGAGGGTTCTCTCCCTCCCGTCTACTCTATATCAGTCCTGCTTTGTCTAATTCAGAATCTTAGCAGTAGACAGAAAGCAAACAAGAACAGTTCTAACTTTCAGAAACCTGTGTCTTTGGGCTGAACCAAGAAGAGCATGCCACTCCAGACTGGGCTGAAACAAGCTCCTCTCTCCTCCAACACCAGGAAGAAAGTCCAACCCAGCAGGCAGGCAGAGCTAGTCACCAGATCCAACTGCCACTCCTGGCAGGAAGGAAGTGCTAGTCACAAGACCCAACTGCCACTCCCAGTTGCTTCTTCCCCCCCAATTGTCAGTCTTGTTTCCTTTCCACATTAGATAAATATATAATTAATCTAATTCAATAAACATTTTTAATATATTATTTTTACAAAGTGCATGGCACTGTGTTAGGAACTGAGATATAAAAGCAATAACAGAAATTTCTATTAGGAAGTTAGAAAGAACCTGAGAGATCTTTTCCAAATTCCTTTTCTTAGAGTATAGGAAATGGGTTCAGAGAGATGCCATAACTCACTATTGTCACAATGTCAGTGAGTGGGAGATTCAATCCCTGCTCTAACTTTCATTGTAGTGCTTTTTGCATCATCCCATAAAGATGTGGCCTTTGCGCATCTGTTGTAAATACTGAAAAAAACTGCATAGAAAGAATAATATTTTCCCTTGTTGGATTTCTTTGGAGTTTCATTCCCCATCTCGGACTGGTGTTAGGAGGCTTCTCAAAAATTGCAACTTTGGCATAAATCGAGCCTAAGCAGATGAAAAGTGGAAGGAAGTACATTTAGCCCAACACCAACAATATGAACTAAGAGAAAGAAATAGCCAAATATCCAGTGCAGTTGAAGTAGCATCAGTTAACGGGGGGGTGGGGGGTGGGGGGGTGACGTCCCTTACAATCGATGTGAGACATCACATTCAAGTCCTTGTGTTTTTCCTGTCCTTTGGCAATGAATTTTATCTATGTTCTCAATATGCAGAAAATTATTTTAATGCCAAATCAAGAGAATAAAAGTGAAAATGATAACAGCATAATAATTAACTGAGGAATATGGAGTAATTGCACAGCCAGATGATTTCTATGTGACTTTTTTGGGGATGTAAAATCTATAAGTTCAGTTTAAGAAAAATAGTGTGGAAAAAGCTTAATTTGGTTCCTGATTCAATTGCATAGTCATGCTGCAGGGTCACTCTGACTTATAGATGTAAAATAAATCAGATTCCAGTGTTGAATTTTCTAATAGCTTTATAGATATTTACTTTAGAAGTAATGGAAACTTCCTGGGTACAATAATTATTTTCAGATAACTTCTCACAGACCAGTTATATACTTCACAATTGGGTGCTTCCAGATGATAGAGAAGGCCAGTTATTATTATCTGATGTACTGTCTGTGACTGGCAGAAACCTACAAACCATTTCCCAAAGGTCTAGACATTCCTTTTGGGTGTCAGTAATACCAGGTCCAAAACATAAAGAGTTAACATGTTCTATTCAATAGTAATAGTGCTCTGGATCCAGAGACAGAAAGAACTGGTTTCCTCCCATATTTGTCATGATAGTTTCTTCTTCTAGAAAATAGGGATAATAATGCCTGAGGTATTGACCTATCCATCAATGAACTA